>NC_057807.1:178931437-179171018 GCF_018294505.1 Triticum aestivum | reverse complement strand
TCTCTCCCCCAAACACCAACACACAAGCACATTAACACCCATCTCTCTTCTAAAGTCTGGACCCCAATATAGGTCTATATCACTTTGTCTCTCGGGCATGCACACATCTCTTCCCTCACTCTCTAGGTCTCCCTCTATCTCTCTTTCCCAAGCACACGCACTATGTAGAGTGTATATTTCCCATACACACAAAACGTCGCCCTCAAATGTCTATCTCCCTAGTTATGTGGTTCTCGCGCACTCACCTCACACACCACCCCCACTGCAAACAAGCACACTTTGTCTCCTTGTGCACCACTCTCCTCTTTCTATCTCTCCCACATGCGGACCCGCCCCGGCTCCATCCCTTTATACATATATGTCGTGACTCTTTCCATAGCTCCCTAATGTATCATCGTTCTCGATTTTGCACATTGTTCTCTACACCATCTATTCTAGATCTCTCATGAAGTCCCTATCACACACACGATGACTCGCTTCCCTTGTGTCTCCATATATAGGCCAATTTCGAACAACATCAACATTGTCTCCCGATCTATACGCCATTTATGGACACAAACGACCCCTCTCGCCCCCTCTCTTCCTCTCTCTCTCTCTCTCCTCTCTCTCCATCGCTAGCTCTCTCTCTCTCGCGCGCGCGCTCTCACACCCCTCTCCCACACACACACTCGATGTCTCTTCCAATAGTCTGCTCCCCCCGCCCGCACCCATGATATCCTGCTACTACACATGTCACACCATTCCCCCTTCCCTTATACTAGGTTTACATCATTAGTGGTCTCTCTACTCCACATACACACACTAAATCTCACACACAAACGCGTGCACAAACACACACAGACACGCACAAACACCAATTTATCTGGATCCTCATCTCTCCCCATGTCCGCATGTGTATCTCACACACTCACTCTCTAATTATGTATATGTGTCTCCACATTACACAACACAAAGCCCCATGTACATGTCTCTCTCTATCCTCCGCACACATAGACACAAAGAATACGTTATCATTGCCTCAGTCTCTAACATATCACACACGCACACTGTCCCTCTCTCTCTTGCAAACACGCTCAACAAGGGTTTCCCGTGAATACCTTACCATCTATTCATCAACAGTCGTGGCAGTACGGCGAACACGAGACGTGAAAAAGAATAAATCTACACGTGCTTAGACCACCTAGTATGACTACTAGGACTAGAGCAAGCCAAAAAGCGCGCCGCTGTCACCCCCTCCTTATCGACGACAGGAAAATCTTTGTTTTACACAGTCGAGAAGTCATTGTGCTAAGGCCCCACATGCCGAGGCATTGAATAGAATGTAGATGCTAGTTTACGGAAGCAAGTATCGATAATACATTTGTATCTCCGTACTTATATTTCTTTCTCTCTTATAAAAAACCGAGTTGGTGAAGATGGTACGTGTGCCATCTTGCAATATAGACCGTCTGATCTATATCTGACTGATGGAAATTAAACTAAAAGATACCCGCACCCCTCTCCACATTTGCAGACAAGGCCTTCCATCGTCCATCCTTATCTCCAACAAACCTCATTGTTGAGCAATTAAGAAAGGAAACCTCTGGAACAAACTGGCCTGGTGGCCGCTGCCGTCGTCGTCAATCCCATGCCTCCGCTCAGTCCGACCACCAATCACCACCACACCCCACTCCTCTTCACCTTATCTCATATTTCTTGAGATATCATTAGTTTTTACACATGGTATTACTCCCGCAAGGGTCAACCACAACAAGTGTTTTATAAAAAAATGCATCTTGATGTTTCGTGCAATGCACGGATCTTGCTAGTACTCCTATAGAAGACTAAGTTGGTGATGATGGTGTGTCTGCCATCCGTCGTTTCTGACCATTAGATTTACATCTAACGACTGTGAGGTAAGTTTGTTGCCTTTTCTCACCAACATCCCACTTGTCTACCAATTTGCAGAAAAACCCATAATTAGTATCTTAAAACCAACCACATCCCTCCCTGACCTCACCAAAACAGCCCAAGGAATATATTCTAATTGAAACATAATAAATCTCTAGTGACATATGTATATCAAAATTAGAGTGTTTTGTATCAAGTTTGTGAATAAGTATTATTCTAATTATGATTCATTGCAATGCACATGAACATTGCTAGTATTTCCAACTTTTTTCATAGTATTCCATAGTTTCGAGTTTTCCATCAAGATATTAGTCACTCATGGTTGATATTTACTTTCAATCATGTACACATATGCACTATGTAACTAGCCGTGCTTATTGGCTTCCAAAGCTTAACTTTCACTCCTACTTACAATATGTAGAGTATTTAACAAAAAACTACCACTTTCAACCAGCCCTAGGAAGAATCTATTGTACAAAAAATAGCAAAAACATACCCAAAATTTCTTAATCCACGCCAAAAACAACTACCTAGTACTCCTACCGATTAGGTTCGTTTAAACCCATTTATGACAGGGTTGGCCCACACGTCCGTGCGGACGAGGCAGCTTAAACCAACACATTTTGTTTGACCGTTGACACGAGGGATCCATATCTGACCTTCTATCCAGTTATTCCCCCTCAAATCATTATTTTTCCTGAACATTACTTCAAATAGTACTGATGCGTGTTCGTTGGTGGCGCTGGTGATGAGCTAGTTGGCCGCCGCTCCGCCGGACGGGCCGGACGCCACGTTGGCCTCCACACGGGTTGGCAGGCTGGCCCGAGCATGACTCACGAGCGAGCAAGCCTCCGCACTGGCCTTCGCTTGAGCCAGATGGTTGGCCTTAGCGCAGCGCGCGCGACCAAGCCGCCGCGCTATTGTGCCAATCTAGCTAGCAAACCTTGCAGACAAGCAGTTGGACGGAGCTGGCATCCGGGCTGCCGCAACATGGGCTCCACACCGCCGGCGGTTTTGACCTCGCCTTCTGCCGGCGGCGGTAGCTGCGTCCCATGGCCGAGGATGACTAGGTGGAGGGGTTGGAGGTAGGAGGTCACTCGGGGATTTTTGTGCAGATTGACATGTAGGTCCCACAAGTCATAACGCCCGGTCGAATAGAAGGCGTTGACTTAATGGGTGACATGGGCCCCGTCAGAGGTTAGAGTTAGATTCTAACCCAGAACTAACTCTAACCAAAGTGGTGTTTGGATGGAAGGGTTAGATTGACAACAAATGTATCCAAACAGGGCCATGGGTTGAAACGTGCCTATAACAGCACTTTGTAGAGTAGTCTTTCTTGGTAGGGCTGGTTGGTAAGAGTATGTACAATGGTTGATAAGGTAGTCTTATCTTAAGTATGCCATGTATGCAAGTGGTAGTAGTTTCTTGGCATTTTAGTGGTTTCTTGCATTATTAGGGGTTTCTTGTAAGGAACAATGTACGTACTACTAGCAACAAAAGGCGATTCTAGGTTGCGTTGTACTCTAACGAGTACTACTAGTGGTCGCGGGAGTGTATACCTCATTTTGTGGGTTCGATCCCGGCCGAACGCACGGCGGCCTTTTTTTTAAATATTACCTTCACTGTGAGCCAATATTTTACATGGGTAGTTTGAGTTTTGAAGTCAAACGGACGTGCGGCACCACAATCTGGGTGCACTGGATAGCCTAGCCACGTGAACGGGTTTTCCTTCCCAGCATCCCGTGGCTCGTGTGCTCGCCCTATTCGCACCTCGCTTGCAGCTTCCTCATCAGCTAGTAACATATTTAAATTTAAACTAGCGCCTCCCAATTAAGCCCGAGGAGCCGGAAAAGCCTGGCGGGGCATTGGGAACTGTGCAATATGGCTCTATACGTAAAGTGATCTACTACTACTCTGTAGCTTGTGGCATTGCACGCATGGACTTCACTCTATTATCGTGAAGAGCTGGCTAGGGCGACTGGGTCGCTTGTAGGTCCCCGTGAAGTTGCGGACAAAGGCCTCCTCGAAGTCGACCCACGCATTGATGCTGCCCATCGGCAGACTATTCAACCACGTGCAGACCGACCCATGGAGCATGAGCGGTGCGTAGCGCATGTCTAGACGATGATTCGCACCGGTGATGCCAATGGCCATGGTGTAGTCGGTGAGCCAGTCTTCTGGCTTCACGGTCCCATTGTACTTGGGGGTGTCGCGGGGGAGCCCGAACCCTTTCGAAAAGGGCTCCTCCCAGATGCGTGGGCCGAAGCACACCGACCCGATAGTTCCGCTCTCCTCCACCTCCAGGGAGCGAGCGAGCTGGTCGAGGTGGTGGCGCGCGTCGGCGTCGTCGATGGCACGTGGGCCGAGTCGACTGGCGGCCAGGCCCCAAGGGGCCGTGTCGGTTGGAGCCGGACGCCGGCCAAGCTGGTCGGGTCCGCGCTGGGTCTCCGGGGCGGGCTCGTTGCCCAGAGCATCGGCAGCGGTGGCGGCCGGGTTGCGTCGAGTCCGGGCTTGGCCAGAGTGCGCCTCACCGGGTGGCGAGGAAGCCGTGTGCAGAAGTTCGCCGGGTCCGCCAAGACGGGCGGAGCCGGATCCCGCCGGCTTGGCGAGCTGGTTGAGGCGATCCTGCTGGGTGTTGGCGGTGCGGAGGAGCTCGCGTCCGCCCGATGCGCTCCTTGAGCTCCTTGCCCGTGAGTTGGTCGAGACCGACCGCGGCTGCCTCCACAGCGCGCATGTTCTTCACTGGGGTTTCGTAGACGGTCCGGACGGCGCCGAAGGCTCGGCCGATCGCTCCTCCCCGGGTGTGTGCATCGGTGACCCAGCTTGGCTCGGCAATGGCGGGCGTAACTCTGTGAGCGGTGTCGTGCTCCATCTGAGCAGCCTCCAGGCGTCGCCTGGTGGCGGCCAACATCTCGGACAGGTCCAGCATCTGCTGGCGCCTATCCTCGAGCTAGGTTCGGGCTTCGGCGATGTTGGTGGTCGACGTCGGTGCCGATGGGGATGCGGAGGCTCTGCATCACAGCGCACAACGGATCGGACGGCTCGGTCCATTCGGCGGTGGCCCTGGCCTCCGTGGCCTTCCTCGTCTTGCTCGACGAGGAAGAGGCGCCATCGCCCGTGACGTAAACCTCCACATGGACGTCCATCCCACCTGCGGCAATGCCACCGCCGAGGGAAAGGGGAGAGTCGGAGCAGCTGAGCACCTCGCTGGTGTACTCGTCGGCCGCGAGCGCATCGGAAATGCGGAGCGCGGCAAAGGAGGCGGCGAGCGCGCCGACGACATCGTCCGCCAGCGCGACAGACTCGTCGGTGTAGGAGAAGGGCCCCGTCCGAAGCATGCTCCCGGCCAGCTCCTCGAGCTGCCCCACGGTGGGCGCCAACTGTCGTGGTAGGCGCACGGCAGATGCCAAGGGATGGCTAAAGAGAGGAGGAGGCTTGAGCGCGCTAGTGGGCTCCAGAGGCGAGGTTGGCATGCGCGGGCGCGGGACGTCGGACATACCCAGGTTCGGCGCTCTCCGGAGAGATAACACCCCTAGTCCTACCCAGTTTGGTTGGATGATTGATAGTACAATGTTGCTCCTGGAGCTGTGTGGAGGAGGAAGGAAGCTGGCCAAGGCTTGGGCTGCTCCTTCTCTCTGGTACTGCTGTTGGGTGGCTAGTTCTATGCTTGCTTGTGCTTCTGTTTCCTCCTTTCTATCTCACGTCTCGTACCTCTCTCTCTCTCTCGTCCCCCTGTAGGCGTGGGTTCCTGGGGGGTTTTATAGATCAACCCACCCAGGGTTACAATGGTAATATGCCGAGTCGGTGGGTCCTATTGTCGGTGTCCGGGACACCGAGCTGGGTCCCGCTTGTGGACTTGTGGTTCGCCGGGTTCCCCTAGGCGCAGGCCCCGCGTGCCTAGGGGGACTGTGCGCCATCTTGTCGATCGTCAGGGCGTGGCCGAGTCAAGTATTGTATAGTGCTCTCCGTCAGGCTGCCGCTTGATGTCGTCAGCAGTGAGGATGGGAGCACTGTTGCCACACTAGCCTTGGTCAGCGGGTAGGTGAGGGGCACTGTTGCCATGCCCCGACTAACCACAGGCATGGGTGAAAACACTGTTGTCTTGGTCATCGGTGGTTTAGGTCTCGTCCCATCATACGGCCTAGATGGGACAGGAGCTGACCCGTGGCTGGGTTGCCGTGGATGCCACGGGTGGGGCTGGCTTGCCGTGGAAGCCTTGGTTGCGCCGGGTCGAGTTGTCTTGTGCCAGTTGCTGCGGCCGGGTTGACGTACCTTGCCGGGTCAGGGAGTTTGGCCGGGTTGCGGGCCCTGCCGGGTCGAGCGACCCAGCCAGGCATGTGCCGGTTCACGGGGCGATGCTGGCCCCGATGTTTTTGAAAAGGATCTGGGTTCCGTTGCCTGCCCGGGGTTCATCCCCCCGACATGTTGTGTTGGGATAGTCATGATGTGCCATTGCTATGGTCTCTCGCCAATACATTGATGATATTTTTCTCATTTCTTGCTTTCATGCTTATGCTATGTCATGTGAATTATTCATGCCCACTATTCGCACACATGACATTCTTGCCATGATTCCTTCTAGTACGTTGCATCTTTGCACTACTAGCTTGATTAAATTGATCACTATGATTGCCTGCTATGTTGCATCACCCATGTTCCACTCTTACTCGCTTTCTTGGGTTGATGACATATATGTTCATGCCTCTCACATGATATATCTTGATCATTGTCTCTTGTGTCCATTGGTTGCCTCTCTCATATCCGCTTGTATTGAGTGCAACCATACTATGCTTATTGATCTTGGAGACTTTGACACTTTACTTGTATGCATGCTTGTTTGATTGAACCTATTATATTTGGTTGTTCTCACATCATATGCCTCCATACTATGAAATGCTCCCTTGTCCTTTCTTATGATGAGCATGATGCATACATTTGTTGGGTATTTTACCACACGAATGATAGGTTTTGCACTTCCGCTAACCTCATTTGTTTTTCTGAGTGTTTGTCATGTTCTTTCATTTTGGAGGATTCACTAGGCGGTGCCATTGTGCGACAACTTGGATGTGAAGGCATACACGGTGTGTAACACCAACATTTACGAGAATCTCCTAAAGGTGAACTCCTTCCCTTTGAGCCATCCTCAAGTACGCATATTGGATGGGTCACTCTTTCATTGTTCTTTCCTTCTTGTTGTCTACATGATACATCTCGTGAACGGAGGAGCGACATTGTAGATTGGCTCTATGGACTTTCACATTGAGGAGCGCTCGCACTTCTTGGATGCACCTTCGGAACTCCACTCATGCCACGACATCGAGCATTGGTACACCAACACCTCCATATTTGTGGATTGTGCTCATACATGTCATGCTCGATGGACTTATCATACTTACCACAAGTTTGCACCCCATGCATGGATTGACTCACATTATGATTGCCTTGTTGCATCTTGTATTCCCATGTCATCGATGATATATGATCTTGTGCATTTCCTTAGCAAATTTGTTGTGATCTTCCTTGATGGCATATTCATACATCATGATCATATTTTCCACCATCAAGTGCATGATAGCTTACACATATTGAGCATCCATTGCCATATTCATGCTATTGATGAACCGTCCCTCTATGACATCATTGTGCACAATGGTAGAATTTGTCGCTTTGTGCACCATGCTAATTATCCCATGAATGCTTTGCATATCATTCTATATCATCTTGATAAGCTTCATGCGCTTTGTCACGCACTATCCCTTTGCACGGACTCACGCTTAATTGACGGACATTTTGTGTGTGCTAACCATTGTATTTCCGAGTGTCGCTTGTGTTTGCTCATTTTGCATGTACCACATACCGAAGACACCTTGAAGCACTCGGATTGCGTCATGCCTTCAACTCCGTCCAACTACAACTCCGTCCACGACAACCGTTTCCATGGTGATGAGGATCACGATCTGAGGTCGGATCTTTCCCAAGGGGGGGGGACGATGTGGAGCATCCCATGTTCATCCCCATGTACACTGTGACTACTCTCCAAGCCCCGAGAGGACATATGATGAGACCTCGAACATACGCCTTTGGACTCAAGGTGAACTCGCTCCTCTCCGAACCTTCACTTTCTACATGTGAGACATGGCTACTACCTCCAATGTGTGTGCTATGCATGATCAGGTACTTAGAGGAAAGCCACGGAGCCACCACATCCAACGGACGAGCTAGCGAGGATGCCAAGTACAAGGACCAAGAGAAGAAGCTGCCCAAAAGCTACAGTGGCCGGACGACCGGAAAACGCCGGACGTTCGATGCCTAGACACTCAGCCAGTCAGAAGGGCCAGCCAACAAAAGCTACAGCGGCCGGACAACCGGCAAGTACCGGACGTGCGACACCTCCCAGGCCCCGGACGACTGAGCGCCACCGGATGACCGAGCGCCACGGCAACAGAATGCTATTTACGGATGTCTGAAGACTTCTGGACGGCCGGAACCTGTTGGACGACCGATGCCTGTGTGTGCATAGCTTCGGGCCCGAGGCCCATGTACCCTATCACTTCGGCCCCATTTGCACTTAGACTATAAATAGACCTCCTCCTCCTCCTCCTAGAGAGGGTTAGCATTGATTTAGCTCATTTGTGAGATAGAGCCTCGCTCATCCATCTGTATCTACTCCTCGTGAGGGAGCAACACCTCTTCGGAGAAGATCCTTGTTGGATTCAAGACCTCCTTTTTGAGAAGACCATCTTCAGGACCTCCTCATGGATCGTACCTTGTTGGACTTGGATCTTGTACTCTCTTGTGTTTCGATGATCTAGCACCTGTGTGACTTTGTTCTTGTTGGTTGAGTGTTCTCTCATGTTTTTCCCTTGTTCCCTCCTCATGTTCTTTGTGTTCCCCATAGGGATCCTCTCCAAATGTGAAATAGCAGCCTCTAGGGTTCTACCCTACATCACTATATATACTCCATTCCCTTCCTCTAGCTAGGGTAAGCAAAGTGATAGCTCATTTGTATGTGAGCTTTGCTCCTACCACTCCTCTTGAGAGAGAGAGAGAGAGAGAGAGAGAGACCACTACTCCATTGGAGGCCAAGATCTCCATCTAGGAGAAGATCCTGCGAGGTATCATCAAGACCCCCTCACGGGAAGATCCGTCTAGGATACCATCAAGACCTCCTCTTGGAGATGAACCTTATCTTGTATCTTTCCCTTTGTTGTTCATGTACCTTGTGGATCTTGTGTGTTTGATTGTCTAGTGGATGTGTGATTGGACTTGCTCTTGAGTGTTTCCCCTTGTGATTTCTTCTCATTCTTCCCTGTGTTCTTCATGTTCTTTGAGGGATCCCTGTGGGGACCCCGACTCATAAGTCGTGATCATTGAATGCACGTGTATAGTGATCCCAGAGATCAATGCTCACTGAACACACAGAAGCTGAATAGCAAGAGGCTTACATCCATACGTACCGTATACCATTATGGTCAAGTCTTGAGTATAACATTGCAGCGGAAATCTTCGTCGATAACTTGGACCCATGCCATCTGCCTTAACCCTACAGGCATTCTGACTGGGAAGGGTCCTAGCTCGCATGTTCGTCATCGAAGTATTCTTCATTATATCCTGTTCTTTCAAGCCTGGCCAATAAAATAACCAGTGGCAAGCCAATGAGTACTTTGAATGTACTCGCAAGCAACCCAAGAGTGATAACAAAATAATTATGCAAAGCTCTACTGCTTAATTGGCATTGTTGCGGAAAGCTAGTTTTTCTCATGTAAGTATGATCAACATTTATCAAGGACAGGAATGCGTCTGCAACAAGCATCAGGAGGTTACATACATCAACATCGAGAAAGAGTTATGAACAACTCATGCTCAAGCTCATCGTGACTTCCTCACGAGTCACATCATCAATATCACCAAACGGTGTTGTTTGTCAGAAACATATGGACATAGTCTAATCAGCACCGCCCAACTGTCCTTGACCGTGGACACGGCTATTCGAATAGTTTACACTCTGCAGAGGTTGCACACTGTACCCACAAGATCCGGGGAACTTCCGTGTCATCCACGACCCGCGATACCTCAAGTACCCGGGGTAAGCACCCGATCACTACCTTTCCCTAGACGACACTAACATGGAGTCCACTCGATTGGTAGTCACCTCCGTGCCTAACATTTCACATCATAAAGTTGTGGAGCCTCGCTCCCATATTCATCACATACCACAAGCACGGGGTACCAACGGTGTGTCCGGTGCCCTGTGAAAACAGTCATGGCCGCCCTACCTGGCACGACCCCGTCCCGAGAGAGCGCACCAACAACTCTCCTGTCACTAGTAATGCGGGATCCAAGCTAGTATCGGTCTAGGTAATCAATAATGCCCTTTCCCATATAAGGGTAGAGTGGTTACGCATGTAAGGTTGGGACAGTCATCAAATCTTAAATCTAATCCGTCTCTGTGAACAACACTTTCATCAAGCCTCGGTACACTACCTCTCCCCCAAGTAGTGACCTAGTTCATCATCATCTCCCAGGGGCATTAGTGGCACCCACTGGGCTATTTTCAAGTGTGTCAAACCACACTTGGTTTCTTTCCATGCATAACCCCGACCCATTTTTGCTCAGCCAACAACTATAGCATACTTCTACAACCCACCAACACAACTCTAAACAAGGATAGAGTCATGATCAATGCAAGTATCAACGGGGTATGCAACGAAGGCAAACCTAGCAAGGTTGCCATTCAACATATCATGCATTCAACAATCACGGAAAGAAATGTTACTATGATAAAAAGGGTTCATCATGGTCAAAGGGCTGCTTGCCTGTTTTAACAAAGTCTTCGAGGTCTTCAAATATCTTTGGTCCAACTCCGAGCATTTCGTCTACTTCGTCAACTATTGTCGAAAGCAACCATAATAAGCAACACAACAAGGCAAAAATAAAAGTGCTCTAAAAATGTGAGTTGGACTTTTCTAGGATACCTCTGGTCATATGAGGAATGACCAAGGTGATTTCATTGGAAGTGGATCAATGGATATCTCTGAACATTTCAATATGATGGAGTCAAGGGATTAATGGATTTGCAAGAAGTGTACAGAAACATTATTTTCAAAAATGGGCAGAGGCACCCATTTGACAAAGCATGATTTTAGAAGCATCTAGGAGTTGGTTTCACTGGATTTGGAGTTCAAATGAATATCCTATGATTTTCCAAAGTTGGCTATACATGAAGAAATAGACCATTATTTGAGGTGATACAGAAAGTATCAAGAAAAATGTTCATAAACTAGGTTATGAATTTAGAAGTATCTAGCGATTTGAATCATGGCATTTGGATCAATCTTGAGCTCTCTGTGATTTTCTAAAGTTCACCATAGAAATAGGAAAAGTAGGATTTGATAAATATTTGTGAAGGAAAGGTTTCTAGAAAAATGTGCATGTTGCATCACCAGGTAGATCATGATTTATAGAGTCACTAGAAATTTGAATCATCAAATTTGGAGCTATGTTGATTTATTTATGGATTTTAGAAACTCACTGGAAAAATAATAAAAAGAAATATAGGGCATTACCCTTATCCTGCGCACCGGCGAGAGATAGCCGTGGGCCGGCCCAGCGGCTCGGCCACGCGGACGACAGGCGACGTCGAAGGCGCCCAGGCGGAGTACACCTTCGCTGCTGGGACGTGGGAGAAGCCGAACGCGCCTCCACTTGCCAGCGTGGCCCCGTGGCTGGGCCACTGACGAGCGGGGCCCGCCTGACAAGTTCGTCCTCCACCTCCCGCGCGGGTGCGACAGGAGATAGAGGAGGCGCTCGACACCGGTCGCCGGCGCTACAGGGCGTCTCCGGCGATGTTCTGCCCACCGGCGTGCTCAGGAGGTGATGTCGCGCCCATCCATCGGTGTCACGACCGCCGAGGAGCTCAGGGTCGAGCACGGCATTGGCCGCGGCGGAGGAGGTTGGCGGCGGTGGCGGTTACGGCGCTACGGCCACCGGGAGGAGAGGGAGAAGCATGGGAGTGTCGGGGAAACTGATCCACGAACACCTATGGGGACCGGTGGACCGAGCCCCTTTCAGTTCGGAGGGGGGCGGAGGTCGCACGAAGAGCGGATCGAGGCAATGCACACGAGCAGTTTACCCAGCTTCAGAGCTCTCCGGAGAGATAACACTCCTACTGCTGCTTGTTGGATTGTATTGAGTTCTTGCTCAGGAGCGATGAACGCTACCAGACCGAGCGTGATAGTGTTCTTGGTGTTTCGAGTGAGCCGAACCCCCTCTATGTTGCGCATGGGCCTCCTTTTATACGCTCAAGGGGTCACCGACAGGTGGCAACGTAGACTAGAGGGGTAAAAATGGAAAAAGAGTGCGGTAGGTATAGCTACCGCTACTGTGGACACAGTGTACCCTGCCTAACTCTGACGGCAGGGGACAAGGGCATTGAACGCCCGTCTGAGTCGCCTAAACAGTGCAAAAAGTGACCATTAGGAGCGCCACCGTTCGCCACGATGGCCTCCTCTTCGTCTCCGCTTGCCACCGCGTACCCCTGGCTGCACAGGCTCCTGCCACGCGCCCCTGAGAAAACCTCAGGGCAACACGCGGGTGGATGCGCTGGAGCGCGGGTATAGAGTGGCAGCTGGCCCCCGGCAAGTACCTTGTCGGGGTCGTCGTCTTGTCGCGTCCGGAAGCTTGTCGCTCGCCGGACCTTGCCGGGATGCGCGGTGCATCGCGGCAAGTTTCTTGAGGTGTCATGGTTGGCCTTCCCGGCAAGCTCCTCTTGCCGGGGCCTTGTCTCTTCGGGTTGAATACTTTGTTCTTGAATGGCTTCCCGGCAAGCTCCTCTTGCCGGGGTCTTGTCTTCTGAAGAGCCACAGAGTATCTTGGCGGTGACCTGGCGAGCCTCGCCGCGGGGTGCTGCAACTGCCCGTGCACAAGTTCGGGATACTAGGGTACCCCTACTCTAGTACACCGACAGGAGCCCCCGGGCCTGGGCCACACACGGTGCCGAGCGTTGTTGGGCCAGGCCCAAAACAGGGCACGGGCACACGCGGCCTGGTCGTGTCGTTTGCTACTCCGCATCCACCGCGCCCTCCCCGAACGGCACGCGTTGATTGCGGCGTCGTGGGAGAGATCGTGGGGTATTCTTTATTCTGGAAATGCACAACGTTCGCCCCCTCCCTCTTTATAAGCAGGGGAACCTGGGGCAGTTGCTCACCTTCGCCATTTGCTGCTGCAATCTCAGAAATCTCCGCCGCTCCCCTCCGCTTCCCAAGTCGAAAGAGAGCAGCGTTCCGCCCCTGTCGCTGCCGCCACCACCAGCGTCGTCGATCTCCCCCACCGCCTCCGCCATGGCTCCGAAAGCCGGGAAGGGGAAAGCCGCGAAGACTATGGCTGCGAAGGCTGTGAAGTCAACCGAAGCGCAGCGACTTGAGGCGCTACGGAAGGAGCAGGCCACTTTCCCCCCGGACCTCACCACAAAGGAGCTGAGGGACTGGTACTATCTCTTCTGGGCGACGGAGACGCGTGCGCATCCGCGCACGAAGATACTCTCCGCCGTCACCTCGCAAGAAGCTCCAGCTGGCGGGTACCCTTTCTTTGCCTTGTTCTTCTACTGCGGGCTCTGCCCGCCCTTCTCTGATTTCTTCTGTGACATTATGAACACCTACGGGCTCCACCTCCTTGATTTCACCCCCAACGTCGTTTTGAACATGGCAGTTTTCGCCCATCTATGCGAAAACTTTGTCGGAGTCCACCCCAACGTAGCCCTCTTCCGCCACTTTTTTATGCCTCATGTCGAGAGAGGGGAAACTCTTGCCGGTGGGATCGCCTGGATCTCACGAGCCGGCAAGAAGGAGACCTATCTAGAGGGGGAGCTCCGCAGCAAATGGGATGAGTGGAGAGCAGATTGATGCTAGGTAGTAGAGGAGAACCCGCAGCCGTTCACTGCCCTGCGCCAAACCCCAGCAGTGTGTGGCAATGATTGGAGCGCCCTGTCCGCGAACGACGACAAGCTGAAGATCGCCACCACCCGGATCTTGCGTCTCAGGCTTGCCGGGCTGACTGTAGGGACTATCAGCGCAGATTTCCTTCGCCGCCGCATCGCCCCTCTGCAGGCGAGGGGGAGACTCGCCTGGGAATTTGGAGGCCCGGCAGATATCATGAGGTTGCGCCCGGGGCTCAATTACAATTTCACCATCCTAGAGTTGGACGGGATACTCAAGGAGACATTCAAGCACGACCCACAGCATCCCGAGTGGTTCAGGCTGTCGGCAAGCGTCGTTCCTTTGTGCAACAACTCCTCGCACGACCGCATCTGCGCGATGATGCCGTTGTGCGATTCGCACGGGATCATTCCAACTTGGCAAGAACCTGCCAACGATGTCGTGCAGCAGTTCTTCGACGGCCTAGTAGAAGTGGCGGTCAATGCTGACGAGAAGAAGCTCCTCACCCGCGACACCACCGATCAAGAGATGGAGCGCATCGCCACCAGGGCGGAAGAGGCGGCGGCAGCCGCAGCTGCGGGTGAATTCGGGTTCACAGTGGAGGAAGCAGACGCAGCATTGGCGACGAGCCTTGCCGAACGGGAGTGGCCCGAAGACGAAGAAGAGCTCGCCGCGCCTGACACCGAATCGAGAGAGCCCGCCGAGGGCGCGAGCGGTCCGCCATCTCCGAGGAGCTTGCCGTGAGCAGGGCCCGCAGCGCAGCCCCCAGCGCAGCCAAGAAGGCGCCTCCGCAGGACCAGGGACGCAGCAGGGCGGCAAGCGGGCCAACAGCCGCAGCGCCGCGCGACGCGCTCCGCCGTGGCAAGTACGGTTGCCGCGGGAGCGCCTCCCGCCGCGGTGGCAACTGGATCGGGGTCATCTCGGGCTACCGCCGCAGTCCCCGCCAAGTGGCCAAGGGATCCCACCCCTCCACCTTGTCGCGCCGGAGGTGGGCCGAACTTCGACCTCTCTGCGCTCAGCTCCGACGAGGAGGAAGAAGAAGAGTAAGATTCCCTTGTTATTCTTGTAGTTCTTCAACTTGCTATTCTTGTCTTGCATCTGACCTGATCCACCTTGGACTCTCCCTTTTCAGGACTCTGGCCCAAAGGGCGGCGAAGAGGGCCAAGGCTCCGGTGGTTATCATCGAGGACGAGCTCACTGCGACGGTAGGAGGCGCACCCGAGACTACCTTGCCGGATCCGGCCACTACTCCGCAGAGCAGCCCCCAGCGCAACCCCCAGTGTAAGTACATGGTTTACTTTCTGCTTCTGGGCGCGCGTGGTTGCTCTTTTCCTTTGTTGACATCTGATCGCTGGTTTGTTTGTGCAGGAGCAGAACGGCTTCATCAGGAGGGCGTGGTGATCACCTCCGACTCGTCGTCTGCTTCGACTACGCCGCCAAGGGCGGACTCCCCGGCAAGGGAGCGTTCCCCGGCAAGGGAACAGTCTCCGGCAAGGGAGGAGTCTCCGGCAAGGGACAGTGCCAACGATCCCCCAGTGGTGGAGCCCATGACAGCGGATCCCAGCACAGGTAGTCCTCCTTGCCCGAAACTTTCCTTGTGTTCTTCTGCTAATTTTTCTTCTCGAGTGCTTGTTTGATTTCTCCTTCTTCTCCGGTCGTCAGATCCACCCTCCGTGGATCCGATGGAGACCGAGACCACCAGTGAGGAGGACGCGCGCGGCGACACTGGCGACGCCACCACCACCAAAGAAGAGGCCGGCGCTGATGATCCCGCCGACGACGAGGCCGCCAAGGCTGCTGGCGCAGGAGCTGGCGGGGGATCCGGCGATCGTACTGACTGCCCTGAGGCCGCAGGAGCGCCTGGCGCTGCACCGACCGCCGATCCCTCCGCTGCTGCCGCAGCGCCAGGCTTTGAGGAGCCCCAGTCTGGCGCCTATCTGAAGGCCGGCGAGGGCATCTTCATCAAGCTCCCCTGGGCGTCAAGCTCCAGGGCGCCGGTGGAAGGAGAAGCTCTGGATGGGGAGGTGCTTGCCTCCGCCAGGTTGTCGGTTGTCGACGTGCACTGAAGCAACAGCGACGAGCCTGAGGAGGAGCGGCTGCTACGGAGGCTGCTGGCGCTCTACCGCGCCCGCCAAGTCAAGTTGGAGTCCCGGGAAGCGCTCGTCGCGAAGGCGAGTGTGGACATAGAGAAGCGCGCGGAGGAGCTCCGGGGTCTTCGCCAGGAAGCTCTCCGGGCCTTGGCAGAGGAGCGGGAGCAGCTTGCTGAGGAGCGGAAGGCCTTCCTCCTCGAGAAGGCCGAAGCTGAAGAGCAGCAGCGGCTCACCGGCGAGAAGTTGTGCGCGCACGAAGGCGAGCTGGCTCAACGGAAAGTGAACCTCAACAGCCACGAGGAGGAGCTCGCCTCGCGCGAACAGGCACTTGGCGGGACGCTCCAAGAGGCAAAGGATGCGGCTGCGGATGCCGAGACCGCCAAGAAGGAATTGGAGGTAAAGGTGGCGCAGCTGGAGGCCGATCTGAAGGCGAGTGGTGAAGAGCTTGCCGCGCTCAAGCTGGAGCGCGAGAAGGACGCCCTTGCCCACGGTGAACTGCAGGGCCTACTCGCCGAGAAGGGCAAAGAGCTGAGCGCCGCCAAGGATTCCAACGCTAACTTGGAGCTGAAGTTGGCCACCCTGATGGAGACACTGGACGGCGCGAAGAAAAGGGAGGCGGACTTGAAGAAGGATATCAAGGCCAACGAGGCGTTGCTGGCGAGGGCCGCCGAAACCCAGAATCTGCTCAGAGATACTGTGGAGCTCTGGACGGAGGGCCTCGTGAACATTGCTACAGTCATCGAAGAGGAGCTGGCGCAGCTGGGAGTGGAAGGCTTCGGGTACTCCTCCGACGAGAACCTCCAACCTAGCGTCAAGCTCACTCTGTTCTTCAAAGGCGTGGCGACGGCCCTCCAGCAACTCCGGCAAAGGATTCCAAAGCAGCTGTCCGATGAGTCACGTACAATTTGTGCCAGAGTTCTGGAGAAGGTGCTGGTGAAGGTGGCCTTCCGCAACCCAGGCCTCAACCTCACCAACGTCCTCAAGAGGCTGCCGGCGGACGCTGATCTTGACGCACTTAAGGCCCTCGTCGCACCCATCGTGGACAGGGTGAACGAGGTCAAAAGGGTTGACGACGGTCGCGTAGATTAGGCCGTCTGTTTTGTTCTTCTCTTGCCGCTGCCAATCATGTCATGGGAACACTTTATTAGAGGCGCGACAAGTTACTTTTGTAATATAACTCTATCTTAGGCAATGATTGCTGTGTTACTTCCTTTACTCGACTCTTGGCTTTGTATGTTTCTGCCCTACGCTTTCTAGGGAAACTTGCCGGCGTAGGCACCCTTGCCGGAAGCGCCGAGTGCGGAACTTCAGCAGCCTGCTGGTGGGGCTGTTACCGACAAGCAACCTTGTCGCAACTAGTCGCAGCTCACTTAAATTGTTGAGCGGACTCGAAACAAAGTAAGGGCGCAACTAGCTGCGAGTTGGTTCCTTCGCGCACAGGTTTTCCATACAAAGCATGGTCGTTCAAGGAAAATAACTTCAAAATTTAAAAAACTGATCGCTCAAACTTTGGCGACTTAGCTTTTCTGTCGTCTGCTTCCCGGCAAGGCGAAACTCTCTTGAACGGCCCGGTCCACACCATTATCTTCTCCTTTCCCCCCGGCAAACCTTTTGTGCGAGGGAACCTTTTCCTTCTTGCGAAAAAGAGAGAAGAGAAAATAAAGATATGGAGCCTTACGGCTCGTTACCGCTTACCAGAGGTAGGTGCTGCACAAAATGTCAGATAACATATGCAAAAAGGAATACAACATGAAATCGACAAGATGTGCGGGGCACATGAGCTTTATTTATGCACGGGGTCTGCGCCCGGCTTTGTACAAAGGATTACATGCATCAGCGGCAAGACTTGTACAAAAGGTGGTTGCCGGAAAAGCTTCCGGCAACCGCGCCCTATGGGTAAAACTTACGAAGATGTTCAATGTTCCAGGAGTTGCTCACCGGAATGCCATCTTCGGTCTCAAGGCGGACAGCGCCGGGCCTAGTGACTCGTTTCACCCGATAAGGGCCTTCCCACTTCGGCGTCAACTTGTTGGAATTCTTGGCGGACTGAACTCGCCGAAGAACAAGGTCACCTTCCTCAAAACTTCTGGCCTTAACTTTGCGGCTATGGTAGCGACGCAAAGCTTGCTGGTAGCGAGCGGCTCGCACAGCAGCCTGAAGACGGTCTTCCTCAAGGAGCAGCGCGTCATCTTGCCGCAGCTGCTCTTGCTCGAGCTTATCATAAGCGAGCACTCGAGGTGACCTGTAAACAAGTTCCGTGGGGAGAACTGCCTCTGCTCCGTAGACTAGAGCGAAAGGTGTCTGCCCAGTGGCTCGATTTGGCGTTGTTCTGATCGACCAAAGAACCACCAACAGCTCCTCGATCCAGTTTCTTCCGCACTTGCGCAGCCTGTCGAAAGTTCTGGTCTTGAGTCCCCGCAGCACTTCAGCATTTGCCCTCTCCGCTTGACCGTTGCTTCTCGGGTGAGCAACAGAAGCGAAGCAGACCTTGGCGCCAAGATCTTGGACGTACTGCATGAAGGTGCGGCTCGTAAATTGCGTGCCGTTGTCGGTGATGATCCTGTTAGGGATCCCCAAACGGCAAACAATTGACCTGAAGAACTTGACTGCTGACTGTGTTGTCACCTTCCTCACTGGTTCCACTTCCGGCCACTTTGTGAACTTGTCGATGGCGACGTACAAGAACTCAAAGCCCCCGACAGCTCGGGGGAAGGGGCCGAGGATGTCGAGCCCCCAGACCGAAAATGGCCAGGACAAAGGGATCGTCTGGAGAGCTTGAGCTGGCTGGTGTATCTGCTTGGAATGGAACTGGCATGCTTCACACTTGGTTACTTGTGCAGTTGCATCCTGGAGGGCTGTCGGCCAGAAGAAACCTTGCCGGAACGCTTTGCCGGCAAGTGCTCTTGCGCCAATGTGGTGACCACATATGCCTCCATGTATCTCTGCCAACAGCTGATGTCCATCTTCCCGGCGAATGCACTTCAATTTCACACCGTTGAGTCTTATTCTGTATAGTCTGTTGTCAACAAACTTGTACATACTTGACTGTCGGGCTACTCTTTCCGCTTCTTCTTGCTCTTCGGGAAGCTCTCCTATCTGAAGGAAACGGACAATCTGCTGCGCCCATGCTGGAGCTACCGGCTCGACAACAAGGACTAAAGGCATATCTGTTGCTGCGGGAACATCCGCTTCCACGGCAAGAATCTGCGGTTCAGCCGGAGCGTGATGATCCCCGGCAAGCTTGCCGGAGCAAATCTTGTCGGGAGCGTCTGCTTCAACGGGACAAACCGTAAGGCTCGCCGGAGCAGACTGCTCCTCAGCACTCTTGGTGTCGATCCTGGGGACCTTCTTGGCGGCGGCTCCGGGAAGCTCTGCCGGAAAGTAGTCACCAGAAACCAACTTCCTCTTCTTACTCTGTCCGGTCGATGGTGTCACGGATGGTTGAGTCAGCTTGAGCACGAAGATCCCTGGTTCCACAGGTAACTTTAGTGCGGCACACTTCGACAGGCCATCAGCTATGTCATTCTGAGCTCTTGGAACATGTTCCATTTGCAGGCCGTCAAAGTGTTCCTCTAGCTTCCTCACTTCATCGACATAGGCTTCCATCAACGGACTCTGATAGTTTTTGTTTACTTGGCGAACAACCAGCTGTGAGTCACCCCTGACAATGAGCTTCTTGATCCCAAGGTCTGCTGCGATTCTGAGGCCGGCAAGCAAACCCTCATACTCTGCAGTATTGTTTGTTGCTTGCTCCTTGGGAAAGTGCATATGGACTACGTACTTGAGGTGCTCTCCGGTGGGTGCGATAAGCAGCACGCCAGCACCGGCGCCTTTCAGCGAGAAGGCACCATCAAAGTACATCAGCCATTCTTTGCTTGTCTCCTTGACGGGGATGCTCATTTCTGGGATTTCTTCATCTGGTGTTGGTGTCCACTCTGCTATGAATTATGCCAATGCTCTGCTCTGGATAGTTGAAGTGCTCTCGAACTTGAGGCCAAAGCTTGACAGTTCTAGTGCCCACTCGACAATCCTGCCTGTTGCTTCTGGATTCTGCAATATCCTCTTCAACGGAAAGCGAGTGACAACTGTGATCTCGTGTGCCTGGAAGTAATGGCGCAGCTTTCTCGAGGCCATGAGAAGGCCGAAAAGCAATTTCTGCACACCAGAGTACCTTGATCTAGCCCCCTGCAGAAGGGAACTGACAAAGTAAACTGGGCGCTGCACCATTTTCTTCTGTACCTCCTTGCATGCCTGCGCAGATTCATCTTTGTCGGGACCAGAGCTTGTCGGAGAAGCCCCCTGCTTGTCGTTGGATTCACTTGTCGCGGTTGCTGGCCCATCATCCGCCTCCCTCTCCGCTACTAACGCAGCACTAACCACTTGATTGGTTACTGCTAGATACGGCAGCAACTTCTCTTGTGGCTTAGGTGCAACAAGTATTGGAGTGGAGGACAGGTACCTCTTCAAGTCCTACAGCGCAGCCTCCGCTTCCGGAGTCCATTTCATTGGACCTGCCTTTTCAATATTTTGAAAAACGGCAGGGCGCGCTCAGCAGACTTAGAGATAAACCTGCTGAGAGCGGCCACGCAACCGGCAAGCCTTCGTACATCCTTGACGCGCTTCGGTGTTTCGATCTGCTCAATGGCCTTGATCTTGTCGGGGTTGGCTTCAATCCCTCGCTGAGACACAAAGAACCCTAGAAGCTTGCCGGAAGGGACTCCAAACACGCACTTCTCGGGGTTGAGCTTGAGGTTGATCTTGCGCAGATTTGCAAAGGTTTCATCTAAATCTTGAATCAGGGTAGTCTTGTCCTTGCTCTTGACCACTATATCATCCATGTAGGCTTCCACATTTCTGTGTATCTGGGGCTCAAAAGCGACATGGACTACCCTTGCAAATGTTGATCCAGCATTCTTCAACCCGAAGGGCATCCGTACAAAACAGTATGTGCCACATGGGGTGATGAATGCGGTTTTCTCCTCATCTTCTTCTGCCATGAAGATCTGATGGTATCCTGAGTATGCATCAAGAAATGAAAGCAAATCACATCCGGCTGTGGAGTCAACAATCTGGTCAATGCGCGGCAAGGGAAATGGATCTTCGGGACAAGCTTTATTGACATCGGTGAAGTCTATACAAAGCCCCCATTTCCCGTTGGCCTTGCGCACAACTACCGGATTGGCCAACCACGTGGGATGAAGCACTCCTCTGACAAGGCCTGCTGCTTCCAACTTCCTGATTTCTTCTGCAATAAACTCTTGGTGCTCCACTGCTTGCTTTCTGACTTTCTGCTTGACGGGCCGCGCATGAGGACAAACGGCTAGGTGGTGCTCAATCACTTTCCTGGGAACACCGGGGATATCAGATGGTTGCCATGCAAACACGTCAACATTCGCCCGCGGAAAGAAATGAGCGCGCTTTCCTATTTGGGGTCGAGGGTGGCACTGATGGTGAAGGTACCACCAGTGTCGTCCTCCTTGCCGGACACCTTCTTGGTCTCGGGCGGAGCTGCCATCGTCTTCTTGTACTTGCCGGTGGAGCTCGATGGTGCATCCTCGACGGTAGCGCAGCACTCCGAAGAGGTGCGCTTGTCGGAGTGGGCATCAGAGCTCTTGCCGGACTTGGTCTTCTTCTTCCCCCCGGGAGCTTCAGCGGCAAGTGATTTGCTATCGGCTGTGGCTGCTGCTTCTCGGTAAATCTTGTCGGCGCAGATAAGGGGATCCTTCTTGTCGCCAGGGACAGATATGACACTTATCGGGCCTGGCATCTTGAGCATGTTGTATGCATAGTGAGAGGCTGCCATGAACTTGGCGAGCGCTGGACGGCCAAGGATCCCATTGTAAGGCAATGGGAAGTCGGCAACGTCAAATGTGACCCTCTCAGTTCTGAAGTTCAACTCGCTGCCAAATGTCACCGGCAGCGTGATCTTTCCCTTTGGCTTGCTCCTTCCCGGGTTGATTCCTTGGAATGTGCCCGTCTCTTCGAGCTCGCTGTCATGGATCTGGAGTTTCTGGAGGACCGCGGAGGATATCAGGTTCAAGCCGGCCCCGCCGTCAACTAGCATCTTCATGACTTTGAGGTTGCGGATAGTTGGAGAAACCAACATCGGCAAGCACCCAACCGCAGTTATGCGATCAGGGTGATCCTCAATGTCAAAGATGATAGGCGTGCTGGACCATTTCAGAGGCTTGCGTGACTCCATGGATGGTTCTGCTGCATTAACTTCCCGCATCCACTGCTTGAGTTGGCGGTGCGAAGTATGCAGAGAAGCACCACCGTCAACGCACAGAACCTCTATGGCTTTCTGAAATTCCTGCTCGTCGGCCTCGTCATCCTCCATGTCTTCGTCATCGTCGTCGTCTTCATCCTTGTCGCGGCCGCGGGGAGGTCTGTCTCCTTGCCGCTGCTTGGCCTTGCCGCGGCGTCCTCCCCGGCCGGGGCGTTTCTTGCCGGCTCCTCCAGCACCTTCCTGGGCCTTCTCCTTTTCGCGTCGCTCGTACTCAGCTTTTTGCAGCTCGACGAGCTGCTCGACCTTCTTGCAGCTCTGGAGATCGTGGCCCTTGGTGCGGTGGATCTTGCAATACTGCTTGCCGGAGCTGTCCTGCTTGTCGGCGGCCGCCACAGCCTGGGCCTCCTTGCCGGAGCCACTATCCTTGGCTTCCGTGGCGCCACGTCCGTTGTTGGTCTGCTTGACAGCTAGCACTTCCTTGCCCTTCTTCCTTCTGTTGTTCCGCCGACGGCCTTTCCTTGCTGGGGCAGCATCCTCACTGTCGGATCCTCCTGCTCCTGTATTCTCTCCGGGGAGCCTCCTCCCCTCTTCAGCGCGCGCACACTTGTCGGCCAGGGCATAAAGCTCGCTGACGTCCCTGATCTTGCACATCGCCGTCTCCTCCCTCATCCTGTGGTTTCGCACGTTCTGATGAAACACGCTGATGACCGCGGCAGGGTGGACGTCTGGGATGTTGTGCTGTACACGGCTGAATCTCTGAATGAACTTGCGCAGGGACTCTCCTTCCTTCTGGACGAGTAGATGAAGATCACTCTCTTGGCCTATAAAGGCGCCGAAAAACTGATGGCACAGATCTGCCCAAGAGGAGATGGAGTTGTCCGGCAAGTGCATGAGCCAGGACCTGACGTTGGGCTTGAGCACCAGCGGGAAGTAGTTGGCAAGGATCTTGTCATCCCGTCCCCCGGCAGCCTGCACCGCGATGGTGTAGATGCTGAGGAACTCCGACGGATGCGACTTGCCGTCGTACTTCTCCGGTACGTCTGGTTTGAAGTTTTTCTTGCTGGGCCACTGGACTTGCCGCAGCTCATGGGTGAACGCAGCGCAACCTACCGCGTACGGCAAGTCGCCTGGTTCCCCCGGCGCGTGCATGTCGACAGAGGGCCCAGCGCGTTGGTCAGATTGACGCCGTGCTTCTCTTCGGCGCTCGATGCGAGTACGAGCGTCCTCTTGTTGCCGTTCGTGGAGAACTTGGCACTGGTCGCGACGAGCTCGTGGATCCGACGACGCGGTGGAGCCGCTGTCGGGGTGGATCCGGCGAGTCGGCGATCTTGGCCTTCTTGGTGGAGAGTGCATGGAAGTTGCACCTCCATCGGTCTTGTTGCCATCGGCTCGCGTCCGGCAGTCTTGCCGTGGCATCGAGGTGCTTGGTTGTCGCGCAGTGTCGCTGTTGGCGAAGCCGATAAGGCTATGGATCGTGGCCCTCCATTCGTCGGTCTTGTCCGCCGTGGGAGGGTAATCTAGAAGTAGTTGAGCTCGCGCCAAGGCTTCTGCTGGAGTGGTGGGCGGCATCGGCGAGCGGTGCGAGGAGCGGGATATGCTCGGACTTCTAACTATGTTAGAAGGAGCAGTATCCTGTCCAGGCGACCGCACTTCGCTGGGGCCAGCATGCTGGCGTGCATGCTGGTCTTGAACGCCACGCGAACCACCAGCTTGATCTTGGCCCAGCGGACGTATGGCGCTGCGAACGCCATGACGCTGCTGTTCCCGCGCCTCCTGAGACGGGCGCGGTGCGCGTACGGACACCGAGGTCTGCGCGGCCTTGTCCTTGGACTTGGCAGCACTGTGAGCACCCTCGTCGACGCCCATTCTTCCGTCGGCGTCTACTCCACCACCCGTTTGCTCCGGGGGCGGCGGAAGCGACGCGGACGAAACAGATGCCTCCGAAGCCTTCTTCTTCGGTGGCATGTCGATGAAGACGATGAAGATTCAGCTCGCGTGCACGCCGGATCGGGTTCACACGATCTCGATGCCCCCTACCTGGCGCGCCAAAGATGTCGGGGAAACTGATCCACGAACACCTATGGGGACCGGCGGACTGAGCCCCTTTCGGTTCGGAGGGGGGCGGAGGTCGCACGAAGAGCGGATCGAGGCAATGCACACGAGCAGTTTACCCAGCTTCGGAGCTCTCCGGAGAGATAACACTCCTACTGCTGCTTGTTGGATTGTATTGAGTTCTTGCTCAGGAGCGATGAACGCTACCAGACCGAGCGTGAGAGTGTTCTTGGTGTTTCGAATGAGCCGAACCACCTCTACGTTGCGCATGGGCCTCCTTTTATACGCTCAAGGGGTCACCGACAGGTGGCAACGTAGACTAGAGGGGTAAAAATGGAAAAAGAGTGCGGTAGGTACAGCTACCGCTATTGTGGACACAGTGTACCCTGCCTAACTCTGACGGCACGGACAAGGGCATTGAACGCCCGTCTGAGTCGCCTAAACAGTGCAAAAAGTGACCATTAGGAGCGCCACCGTTCGCCACGATGGCCTCCTCTTCATCTCCGCTTGCCACCGCGTACCCCTGGCTGCACAGGCTCCTGCCACGCGCCCCTGAGAAAACCTCAGGGCGACACGCGGGTGGATGCGCTGGAGCACGGGTATAGAGTGGCAGCTGGCCCCCGGCAAGTACCTTGCCGGGGTCGTCGTCTTGTCGCGTCCGGAAGCTTGTCGCTCGCCGTACCTTGTCGGGACGCGCGGTGCGTCGCGGCAAGTTTCTTGAGGTGTCGTGGTTGGCCTTCCCGGCAAGCTCCTCTTGCCGGGGCCTTGTCTCTTCGGGTTGAATACTTTGTTCTTGAATGGCTTCCCGGCAAGCTCCTCTTGCCGGGGTCTTGTCTTCTGAAGAGCCACAGAGTATCTTGGCGGTGACCTGGCGAGCCTCGCCGCGGGGTGCTGCAACTGCCCGTGCACAAGTTCGGGATACTAGGGTACCCCTACTCTAGTACACCGACAGGGAGGGGCTCGCGGTGATGGTGGTGATGCTCTAGTGCGGTCCAGAGGGAAGGAGGAGGAGAGGTGGGCGCGAATTTAGGCGGAGTCCGGCGGCTCGGCTCCAGCCATGGGGAGCGACGGAGGGCTCGGCAAGAGGGTTGGCTGGGTCTGGGTGACGTACGGGAGGGAGAGAGAGCGAAAGGGCTCTAGAGAGAGGCCTTGGGCGGCCTTAAATATGAGGGGGCGAGGTGCACCGCGGGGCCGTGCGCCGGCGAGGCTGTTGCCATCGCTGCAAGCCACGGGGGCTCGTGTGGGCGTGTCTGGGGTGTTCCTGGACGTCGACTATGTCGGGAGAGATAGAGAGAGGGAGTGGGGAGAGGTCAGAGGCGCGCGCATGTGAGCCGCGCCATTGGCGCACTCGGGCGGCCGATGTTTGCTAGCGCGGAGGCGCGGGGAGGAGGAGAGAGGGAGGGGACAGCACTGTGTCGTGATGCGGACGTCGAGAGGCATTGGTTGGCACGAGGGGGAAGCTCGAGGTGGTCGGGGGACGATGCGTTAATGGTCGGGAGCACGCTGACGTGCTCCAGAGCGCGTCTTTGGCCGGCATGACATGCCTTTTTGCGGAATGGGCGCGGCCACTTGTGTCTGGAAGCTGCAGGGGGGGTAAACAATGGGAAAGTGGCATTGGATGCCCTGTAACATGCCAGGAGTGAGAGAGAGATGAGAAAGAGAGGAAAAAGTGGCTGTCCAGAGAAGAAAAATGGATCCCTGCCCCCCTTCATCATTGCCTCTCGGGCAGGGAAGCACACCAGAGGTAGAGGGGGGCTAGTAGGGGCTGTGGTAAAAAGGAGAACTCTTGGAGATTAGTGGAAAGGGTTAAAACATGAATTTTGAGATTCTGCCAGGAGGTGTTTGATGTTGGTTTGGGCAAGAAGATGATTTCCATTTGTCATGAGGCTCCACAGGGTGAAATGGCACACATAATTAGGGCCTTCCACCCATTTTGAGCTCATTTGAGCAAAGTTGACAATGCAACTTTTGTGAACCCTAGAAATGAATAGAAATGGATTTTCCAAGATTTAGTCATGCAAATCTATTCTCCTTGATGCACCACTTGGTGTAGTGTCATCATTAGAGGCTATGAACATGTCCACAAAAGTTGAGATCAAAAGGAGAAAGTTGCCAATGTAGAGTTGTTCAAATTTGGTTCTGGACAGGAAGGGTTTTGGGGCACTTTGATCAAGTTAACTTGTTCTCCAACTTGTGCCATTTGGTCTAGATTAATTATTAGACCATTTGAGCATGTTCACAAGGTTTGAGAACATTTGGACATGTTTGGCAATGTAAAGTTGCTCAAACTTCAAAATGGACAGAAATGGTCCTAAGGGGATTTCATGGAGTTATACTATTCTCCATGACATGATACTTGTCAAGATCATCAAACATGTCATATGTGACATGCTAGAATTTTCTTGGAATTTTTGGAGAATATTACCGTTGTAAATATTTCAAAAGCTTGAAATATCCAGAAAGGGTTTTTGAGGGGTGTCGGTGTCAAAACCAGCGGATCTCGGGTAGGGGGTCCCGAACTATGCGTCTTAGGATCAAGGGTAATAGGAGACAAGGGACACGATGTTTTACCCAGGTTCGGGCCCTCTTGATGGAGGTAAAACCCTACGTCCTGCTTTGATTGATATTGATGATGTGAATATTACAAGACTAGATCTACGACGAGATCAAGGAGGCTAAACCCTAGAAGCTAGCCTATGGTATGATTGTTGTTGATATCTATCGACTAGCCCGGCCTCGGTTTATATAATGCACCAGAGGACTAGGATAACAAGAGTCCTAGACGAATACGCCGGTGGGGGAGGAGTCCTTGTCTTGATCGCCAAGTCTTGTGGAATCTTCCTTGTATGCGGCAACTATCCGGACTGGCCCATGAGTATACGGCCATGGGGATCCTCAGCCCAATCCAACTGATCGGGAGACGACGTGGTGAGTACCCCCTAGTCCAGGACACCGTCAGTAGCCCCCTGAACCGGTCTTCAAGTTAGGGACGCTCCTTGATTCTTCCGAACTGTTCTTCATCTTCGGTCGTCGGTCTTGAAAACTGGTTCAACAAATCTTCTCATCTTCGATCTTGAGGATCGCCGAAATGCATTCGATGAGTTTATACGTCGGGTATCCGAGGAGCCCCTTTAAGTTTCCGGCCTTTATCAATGCCTTGTTATTTTTATGCCACACCTCGGGTTTGAAGTTGTTCCCGGGCGGCAACGTCCTCTTGCGTCCGAGCTCCAACGCCGGACTGCATTCGAGGTATCTTTTGCAGCCGAGCACCAATGCCGGACTGCTTCTCAGCTCTAACGCCGGACTATGTATCCGAGCTCCAACGCCGGACTGTATCCGAGCTCCAACGCTGGATTATGTATCCGAGCTCCAACGCCGGACTTTATCCGAGCTCCAACGCCGGACTTTATCCGAGGTGTCATAAATCACCTTGGTTCAAAGAAGTTTGAAGGAGTTTAACCGAGCTTAATGCCGGAAATGCCCTCTATGGACCAGCCACTTGCATCCGAGCTTTATGCCGGACTGCTTCCGAGGTGGTGCACCACCCCGAATGTGGGCCGATTTTTGTCAATATTTTTGATTGGTGCCAATAGCCCTCAAGGTGGGTATCGGTCTAAAACCCGAGATGCACATGAAGGATGACATAAGACTGCTGATCCCCGTAGCCGTTGAGACTCAGGTTGATTTGCAAAATCGGTGTGAGGATCAAGTCCTAGCTCGGCAGAATACTTCAGGACACAAAAAGTGGCATGCTCTGTCCTCGAGACTCAGGTTGGGTGCGGCCGACCAACCTGAGGATCAAAATCTCCTCGGAAACTGTATTGCACTTAAAATTTTCTGCATAGAACAGGCAATGCAGTAGCCCCCGAGACACTGGTCGGGTGGCAACACCGGATCAGGGGATCGATGTGCCCCTTTAATATTTGTAAATAATAAGCCCGAAGCCCAGTAGCCCCCGAGCCTTAATGCGGGCATGGGAGGCCGAATTAAGGATCGATATCCATAGTAAAATCACAAATTATGTGTAATGACTCTATGTATCCAAGTACTTTACGTCATTAATGCTCGGATCCGCATTGTACAAAACTTTGTTGACCGACCATCGGCATCCACCTCCTCGGCCAATAGCCGAGGAGTGTTTGTCCTTACTTTATAAAGCCTTTATGAGGGCAAAGATTTACAACAAACAAGGCAATCTGGTCATACGGTTTTATAAACAAAGGTACGCGGAGAGACATGTTATATTACTGTTTAACAGAAGAAATGTCTTCCAGAGAAAATAGTCCCGCTATCGGTTCCTTTCTTTGGGTTGTCATGCTAAGCATGATCATGAAACCTCTGCTCCAATGTAAGAGCAAAATATCGAAGATTTAGTTTGGGAGGCCAGTTAATAGCCCCCGATAGTGTTCGGCGACAGTCGAGGTCAAGCCGGAAACACTTCGGCCAATGAATGGCCCGTCATTTAATATAGTCATCGGATCGCTGACCAGTTTACACCTATTGTGACAGTCAGTTTTCGGCTTTCTCCACTGAGGTGCTTGACCATGGGAGCTGGAAGCACAATCGCAGTGGTTCTCCCTTTGCACACCTAGCCGAACAAAGCAGAACGTAGGAGGCAAGCGCGGGAGCCGGGCAACCCAACTATTGACCGAAGACATGATTCGAAACTGATGCATATATAGCAATATCCGAGAATGTTTTTGCCGAATCTCAAAAGGTGTCCGGCGTTGCACTGCGAGACTTGTGCTGAAAACACACAAATAGTTTAAAAGTGCAATGGGCTCGAAAAGCCAAAAAACTTATTCAAAATATTAATGTTCGAACTAGATCAAGTGTTCGGTGCCAATCCGAAAATTGGACTTTAGAAAAAAGGTGCTTCTGCCGTGCTTTAACATGACACATCCTATCTCAAAACTTCAAGTGAGTCAGCCTACGGCTTCAACCTCCTATCCCAAAGGCGGAGTACTTCTTACTAGGCTAGTTTAGCGAACTAAACTCTAGCCGCTTTGAGAGAGAAATTAGGCTCCCCGGCTAGTGACCGCACACTTGTGTCGAAAAAAGGAGTGATAAATAATAATAAAAACTTTGCAATGGCTAGGAAGAGAAACACTTAGTATGAAACGGCTCAAATAAACATAAGAGCCCCCAAGTGACTTGGGTAAAAGTTGATAATGTAAGGTGACATGTAGAATGCCTTCTAGCCGGATTGTAGATCATTTGTCATAGCGGACCTTTTCGCTTCAACCTCTGGACCCAATAGTCCGGAGTGTGTCCGAATACCCTCGCGGTTATAAAAACCAGGGCATGCTTGGAGACCAGGCATAGGGGTCATTAGTGCTTTATCAGACAAGTGCCCAACTAGTTATGTTATATTACATGGTTAGTAAGAAACATCTTCCAGGGAGAATAGTTCTGTTAGGGGTTCCTTTCCCTGGGAGGCATGCCCTAAAGTGCATGTCCGGACTGCGAAAAGAGCAGAAAAACATCTGGGGGCAGGTAAATAAATAGGTAAGAAATCATCTTTTAGTTCACCGACCGAGTATTCCCTTAAGAACGCTAGCTTTCGGCTTCACCTAGTCTGAGGTACACATCCGGCTGACCCGGCAGTAACAATCGCAGAGGTGCTCCCTTTACCACCTAGCCGAACAATCGGGAACGTAGGGGTAAGCACAGGAGCCAGGCGACCCAGCTTGGCCAAAACTTAAGTCATATCGATGCATATAATGGTGAATAAAAGGTACATGCGGAAGTGTGACACATGTATTGGGCATAGAGCCCGAATTAATAAGCTTCTGTTAAAGAAGCCCCCAGGTATAATGAGCGCGGGTGGCGCATCAAGTGTGTGCGAACAAAGTTTCGATAAGAAGATTTTTACAAGCAACTTTTTTCCGAGAAAGTATAATGCTTGGTTGAACTAAACACAAGTTAGAAATTTTAAAACTCTGAGCATGAAGGCAACTTAGCTGGTTAATGTGTTCGGTATTGACGATGCGGTCCGAGCTTGATGCGGGACAAGGTTCCGTCCCCCAAGCCGGTCCCGAGGTGGCGGAGCAAAGAGCTCGGCACTGTGAAGTGGTGACATAGCATGGTCAATGCAGGATGGCAGAGTGATGCCGAAGTCCCTGGCATGGGGTAATGAAGTGTTGACGAAGCCCCCCGTCCAGCCGAGGTGACGTCAAAGGATATAGTCCGGCTGGATCATTTTCCTGTGCACAAAAAATAGTGCAGACCAGGGATAATAGTAATAATAGGAATTTAAAAAAAATGTTGCATAATAAATAATTTATGCAAAGTGAGTAGTAAAAGAAATATGGCCTGGCGCCGGAGTCGATGTCGATGCAGGTCGTCGGCGTAATGCAATAAAGGTGTGGCAAAGCCTGGATTCACAGGTCGGTCCGAGTTCCGGGTGCGGCGTTCACCGAACTGTGTACGGAAACTGATCGAACCATCATGCGACCGTCGATAATGCGGCCACCATTTGATAGACCTATGTACATATGCAGGACTAACCAGAGTAATAATTCCTTGGGAAAAATTTAACCCAAATGAGCAAAAAGAAATACTAGGATTAATAGCACCTGGTTTATTTGTTGTAGCAATCCAAAGGAAGGTGATTCCCAAAATTGGGACTCGATCCGTGCACCCATGCCTGGTCGGCTAATGACGCTGAAGTGTCCGGAGTAGGTTGATGAAGGGATGGCGAAGCCCCCGGTCCAGCCGAGATGTTGAAGTAGGTCGGCGTGATGGACACCGGCTTGAAGAAGCAATAATGCGGCCCTGCCGATGCAGGTCGTGACGTGGTCGATGCCGGCTTGATGAAGAGACCGTGTGGCGATGCCGGTATGCCCGCTCCGTGTAATCCGTGGGGCGGCGATGTTGGTGATGATTTATCCTTCGCGATGCCGGACTCTTGTTCGGCTTGCCAAGATGATAATCCGAAGAAGTTGAGCTTGGCTCAACAAAGTGACGACGTGTCTAGCGCAGGTCGGCAGCCAGGGAGCAATATTGCCGGACTGGTTTGACACCAGCATAATGTTGAAGATCATGTTCAAAAGATCTTAAAGTTAGTGAGATGTGTTCGGGAACAAAACACAATACCCCATACAAAACTTCCTTCAAAAAGGATGTCCGAAATCCCGTTCATAAAAAAGACGAACTCGGGTCGGATTCGTTTTCGCACAGAAAACAGATCCAAAAAATGATGCACTAATCGAAAGTTTCCCGGAGTTTGGACGGTCGGATCAAGCTGAATTTTTGGCAGGTGGTAGATAAGGGAATTCCGCAGAAAATCAACGGTTGGATCCTCCAAAGGACATCCGAGCTAGACGCTGGATACCACGCCCTAAACTCGTCCGGATTCTCGTCCAGATTCGACAGGCCTCCGGTATATCGGAGATTGCCGGAGATTCCTCCATCGGAACTCGACGAAATTTTTGCAGGGTTGTTGTAGACTTAATTCCGCATAATTCCACTGAAGTAATCATTTAGGCGACACTCGAAGAGGCGGTGGCGGCGGATACAAGTTTGTTGTCCAGAAAAACAGCACAGTCGCCTGAGGGCAATGTTGACAATGGATGACTCCTCCATGATCTTGATAGAGATCGGAGTTGGTGTTGATGAAGGCCTTCATCCGAACATGACGATCGGAGGTAGGGCGCAGTCCTCGGTCAAGCCAAGGTAACCAGTCGAGCTGGTGACGAAGAAGCCGATGTCGTAGTTGACCTGCAGTCGAGCCATTGATCCTTTCGCCGATCACACAGCGGAACTCTCAATGAAAGCACCAATGTCGGTGTCAAAACCGGCGGATCTCGGGTAGGGGGTCCCGAACTGTGCGTCTTAGGATCAAGGGTAACAGGAGACAAGGGACACGATGTTTTACCCAGGTTCGGGCCCTCTTGATGGAGGTAAAACCCTACATCCTGCTTTGATTGATATTGATGATGTGGATATTACAAGAGTAGATCTACCACGAGATCAAGGAGGCTAAACCCTAGAAGCTAGCCTATGGTATGATTGTTGTTGTATATCTATCGACTAGCCCGGCCTCGGTTTATATAATGCACCAGAGGCCTAGGATAACAAGAGTCCTAGCCGAATACGCCGGTGGGGGAGGAGTCCTTGTCTTGATCGCCAAGTCTTGTGGAATCTTCCTTGTATGCGGGAACTGTCCGGACTGGCCCATGAGTATACGGCCATGGGGATCCTTGGCCCAATCCAACTGATCGGGAGACGACGTGGTGAGTACCCCCTAGTCCAGGACACCGTCAAGGGGTTTGACCAATATTTTGAACATGACCATGTGTTGAAACTCTTATATATGGAAAATATGTGTCCACTGAGTTTCCCTGATTTTTGTCAAATATTTTTAAAACAATAAAATATTTTTTCCCTATTAAAGACAATTTCTGGCCTTAAGAAAAAGCTTTTAAATAAAATAGAAAAATAACTTTTAAATTTATATTTTTGTGGTTTCTGGGTATCCTATATCTAATAGGAGTCAAATATATTTTTGGAAAGATTTTTACTGCCCTTAATTAAGTACTTGCAGTGCAAACCTCAATTCAGGGGTTTTTGAAAAACTAATTTTTTTTAAAATACTATTTGGCCAAATTATTTTTGTAAGAAATTATTTTTATGTCCTATACACATGGTATGATCATTGGTCAAGGTTTTTGGATCAAGGGGAAGGAGTATAAGGGTTGGAGAATTTATTTGATTTTTAGAGCACTTGCAAACAGCAGACAAACATTCAATCAAAGAAAAGACAAAACACTCAAAAGTTTTTGTCAAACCACATTTTAGCATGATTTATTGACTTAAGTGTTGTGGCATGAAAATCAGGGTGTGACAGACCTACCCCCCTTACAATAATCTCGTCCCCGAGATTCCCAGACTAGGCGCGGAAAGGAGTATGGAAACTTGGATTTGGGGTAGTCTTCACGTCCTCATACTGCTTCTGCTTCTGAGTGGTGCTCCATTGAATTTTGAAGGACCTAGTGTTTTAGCTTCATGTATGACGCTCTTCTTGATCCAGGTTGCTAATGGGTAGCTTGCGGTAGGTTAGATTGGGCTAGGGGTCGATGGCTCGGTGGTTAATGCCCTCGTAGAGATCGGGAAATTAGGAAGTTGGAAACACTTCCGGGGTTGTGATGCATGGAAAGCTTTGTGCACATCAGGTAACTCAGGTGGTAACTCTAGCTGGTAGCCGTCTACTCTTCATCTTGAAGTGATCTCAGAGGGGGTTGTTAAATCTTGGAGTGATCTAGAAGGGGGTCGATGAATCTTGGTGTGGGTCTCCTTGTCATGTAAATGCTTGGTTCCTTAGAGAGAAGTGGCTTGAAGATACACCTGGTCTTCGACGCGGATGTTTACTTCTTGAAGACGGTGGTTGTTCTTCCTCCTTGGCATGGCGGTCTTCAAATGTTCCTGGACTAGCTGAATGGCTCTTCTTCCATCTTCGGGTGAACAAGTAGGTCACCAAATGATGACGACAACTATCTTGCCTAAGCACTCCATGAGGAGTGTTCACGGGGTACATAAAGGAGGCTGGGGATTTAGTGGTGGTCTTGTTGAGTGTGGGCCAAGGTCTTATCGATCTAGAGCCCAAAGCCCAAGGTCAGGATCCGACCATGTTGTCGCTTGGTAGGGCGTAAGGGTTTCAAGGATTCTAGTGCGCGAGTGAAAGTTTATCAACCCATCCTTGAGCACAGTTTCTGAGATGCCAATTGTGCTATCTAGTCCTTTAAACAAATCACACCATATCACTGATAGTATCATTTCTTATAGGTCAACTCCAATCATCACTCATGTGATTCATGTCCTCATGACTCTCGAGAGGAGGTCTAACAAAATCATATATGTCTACGATCCCCAAACTCATGTGTGTGGCTACCCCTAAAAATCCATGGGTAGAGCATACAAGCTTGGATTTAATATCCACCATCCAAGAGTTTAGTCTATTGACCCAAGGTCCAAGATAGTGCATCTCTATCCTAAGGAAACACGTCATATGCCACTCCAAAATCTTGTTTCCTTTTCTATGAATTAACTCCAACAACCCGTTAACTTCCATCAATCACTACATGATCCATTAATTCTACAAATCCAACGCCTATGCTGGTGTCCCACATGATCTCCTAAAGTCCTTATAATCCCCAATACTTGAAAGGGCTGCCTTACTATAGTCAGTCCACCAATTCCCGTTATTGTGATCTAGTAATACTCCAAGGTCAAGCCCACAAAGATGCCTAAATAAACTCCGACAATTATTCCAATCTCCTAGTTTATCATCCACCGAGAATCATGGTATCATGATCGAGATCATCAGTCTAAATCCAATTTACTCCGAACCATGTAGACATACTCAGCATCTATATTCAACTAGAATCACCTACTAAAATCCAAATCTCTTGTCCAACGAGAATTCCTACATGTTCCCCCAAGTCATTTACGTAATATCAACTCTCTCCTACCAATATCCCGTGGCTAAGTTAAATCCAAATACTTACAATTATCCTACTAAATCCAATTTACTCAGGGGTAATGAAAGCTGTGCTAATCTATACTCATGATCCCACCAACTTCATCTACCAACATCAAAGCCTCATAATCCACCAAGTAGTCTCATAAAATTCCTCAAGTCATTGATGTAAACTCATCAAGTCATTTGCCCTCTATTCCTATATCCTCAGATTGGTCCTCCCTATGGCATCGTCAGTTCTGGTGCTACCTTAGGATGGTAATGTGCTCATTCACTATGTCCACTAGTTCCATAATGAACCCAGTGATAAGCAAGGCTTACTGTAGCTTAACTTGTTCTCTTGTGATTCCATAGGTTAAGCTCAGGGTTAAGGTTTCGAGCTGGGGTATCTCGTGAAGTCCTGTAGGTCTAGGGATAGGGTTCTAGTCTTGAGGTGTAAACATACGGGGTTGTACTTGGTCGAGGAGGTTATAGCAAAAGTCTTCAGTGCTTGTTGGTCGCCGAGGTGGAATCCTTGGTGCATATTGTCTTGCTTGTCTTCAGTTGAGGAGAGAGATGAGAGGGAAAAGTAGCATAGAGGAGGGGAATGCCTAAAGGGGGTTCTATAGTGCTAGTGCAAACAAACAGGTGCAAAGAGGGCTAAACAAAAGAAACAAGGTGAGGAAGGTGATATAGTCGCATACTTGTCGCCTAGGGCAAAAGTGCGACCTATATCAAAACACAAACAAATAAAAACAAGCAACACACAATCATGGTTCTATTCAAACTATCATACGGACTCGACTGCGCGTAGGGGGTACACGACTCATCCTACCCTAGGGGTTCTCGGACTCAGTAGTCGTGCCTTGTGCCTCATGTAGTCTTCTGAGTTTTCCTTAGGTGTTGCTATGTCTCTTGTAGTTGTTCGATGAAACAATCCGGGTTGAGCCTGAAGATTCTTCAACAACTTCTTGCATGTTGAAGTGATGGGGTGAAGGTGGCTCCTCATAACTGGCATTGGCTTGGTGTTCTATTGTCTTCTTAATCACGACGATCCCTTGTTGTCTTCTAAGCCGTCGATGGTACCAGGTAGGTAATCCTTTATGCAATGACATTATCAAGGCGTAATAGAGGTCCATCATGTCGGTTACGTTGATGACAACATCGACACCAAGAGCGGGGGATGAGGAGAACCATTTTCCTGCTCACTATGGTGAGGCGGACCAAATGGCTAGGTTCTCTTCCATCGGTGGTTGCCGATACAACAACGGTAGTGACAGGGTTACTCTATTAGCGATGTATATCATTATCTTGCATATTCTACGCCCTGATCATCGTAGGCTAAGGTTGCATCATCTTGGGGCAGTGTCAAGGGTGTCACCATCTCCTGGGTCTTCAGGTCCTCATTCCTCGAGGATGTATCTTCTATTGGTATCGTCTTGTTGTGATGTCGCCTATCTTGTGTTTAGGAGATATGGGTGAATGTCTGGCAAGGCATCTTCCTTCTAGATTATCCACGAGGATTACAAGGAATCCAGTGGTCAGGGGCATAAGGGTTCTAGCGACCAAAGGTTTTGAAGGGGAAGAGATCAATAAGGAAAGTATACCTTAGTTTTCGAAAAACTGAGAAGGGAAGAGAAGTATAGATAGTTTTGAAAACTAGTAGTAGTTTTGGAAATAGTTTTACCCTAACTAACGACCATGCTAACTAAGGCTTCCTACAGTCAGGATGGCTCTGATACCAGCTCTATGGGGACCCTGACTCATAAGTCGTGATCACCGAAAGCACGTGTACAGTGATCCCAAAGATCAATGCTCACTGAACACACAGAAGCTGAATAGCAAGAGGCTTACATCCATACGTACCGTATACCATTATGGTCAAGTCTTGAGTATAACATTGCAGCGGAAATCTTCGTCGATAACTTGGACCCGTGCCATCTGCCTTAACCCTACAAGCATTCTGACTGGGAAGCGTCCTAGCTCGCATGTTCGTCATCGAAGTATTCTTCATCATATCCTGTTCTTTCAAGCCTGGCCAATAAAATAACCAGTGGCAAGCCAATGAGTACTTTGAATGTACTCGCAAGCAACCCAAGAGTGATAACAAAATACTTATGCAAAGCTCTAACTGCTTAATTGGCATTGTTGCGGAAAGCTAGTTTTTCTCATGTAAGTATGATCAACATTTATCAAGGACAGGAATGCGTCTGCAACAAGCATCAGGAGGTTACAGACATCAACATCGACAAAGAGTTATGAACAACTCATGCTCAAGCTCATCGTGACTTCCTCAGGAGTCACATCATCAATATCACCAAACGGTGTTGTTTGTCAGAAACATATGGACATAGTCTAAGCAGCACCGCCCAACTGTCCTTGACTGTGGACACGGCTATTCGAATAGTTTTACACTCTACAGAGGTTGCACACTGTACCCACAAGATCCGGGGAACTTCCGTGTCATCCACGACCCGCGATACCTCAAGTACCCGGGGTAAGCACCCGATCACTACCTTTCCCTAGACGAGACTAACATGGAGTCCACTCGATTGGTAGTAACCCCCGTGCCTAACATTTCACATCATAAAGTTGTGGAGCCTCGCTCCCATATTCATCACATACCACAAGCACGGGGTACCAACGGTGTGTCCAGTGCCCTGTGAAAACAGTCATGGCCGCCCTACCTGGCACGACCCCGTCCTGAGAGAGCACACCAACAACTCTCCCGTCACTAGTAATGCAGGCTCCAAGCTAGTATCGGTCTAGGTAATCAATAATGCCCTTTCCCATATAAGGGTAGAGTGGTTGCACATGTAAGGTTGGGACAGTCATCAAATCTTAAATCTAATCCGTCTCTGTAAACAACACTTTCATCAAGCCTCGGTACACTACCTCTCCCCCAAGTAGTGACCTAGTTCATCATCATCTCCCAGGGGCATTAGTGGCACCCACTGGGCTATTTGCAAGTGTGTCAAACCACACTTGGTTTCTTTCCATGCATAACCCCGACCCATTTTTGCTCAGCCAACAACTATAGCATACTTCTACAACCCACCAACACAACTCTAAACAAGGATAGAGTCATGATCAATGCAAGTATCAACGGGGTATGCAACGAAGGCAAACCTAGCAAGGTTGCCATTCAAGATATCATGCATTCAACAATCACGGAAAGAAATGTTACTATGATAAAAAGGGTTCATCATGGTCAAAGGGCTGCTTGCCTGTTTTAACAAAGTCTTTGAGGTCTTCAAATATCTCTGGTCCAACTCCGAGCATTTCGTCTACTTCGTCAACTATTGTCGAAAGCAACCATAATAAGCAACACAACAAGGCAAAAATAAAAGTGCTCTAAAAATGTGAGTTGGACTTTTCTAGGATACCTCTGGTCATATGAGGAATGACCAAGGTGATTTCATTGGAAGTGGATCAATGGATATCTCTGAACATTTCAATATGATGGAGTCAAGGGATTAATGGATTTGCAAGAAGTGTACAAAAACATTATTTTCAAAAATGGGCAGAGGCACCCATTTGACAAAGCATGATTTTAGAAGCATCTAGGAGTTGGTTTCACTGGATTTGGAGTTCAAATGAATATCCTATGATTTTGCAAAGTTGGCTATACATGAAGAAATAGACCATTATTTGAGGTGATACAGAAAGTATCAAGAAAAATGTTCATAAACTAGGTTATGAATTTAGAAGTATCTAGGGATTTGAATCATGGCATTTGGATCAATCTTGAGCTCTCTGTGATTTTCTAAAGTTCACCACAGAAATAGGAAAAGTAGGATTTGATAAATATTTGTGAAGGAAAGGTTTCTGGAAAACTGTGCATGTTGCATCACCAGGTTGATCATGATTTATAGAGTCACTAGAAATTTGAATCATCAAATTTGGAGCTCTATTGATTTATTTATGGATTTTAGAAACTCACTGGCAAAATAATAAAAAGAAATATAGGGCATTACCCTTATCCTGCGCACCGGCGAGAGATAGCCCTGGGCCGGCCCAGCGGCTCGGCCACGCGGACGACAGGCGACGTCGAAGGCGCCCAGGCGGAGTAGACCTTCGCTGCTGGGACCTGGGAGAAGCCGAACGCGCCTCCACTTGCCAGCGTGGCCCCGTGGCTGGGCCACTGACGAGCGGGGCCCGCCTGACAAGTTCGTCCTCCACCTCCCACGCGGGTGCGACAGGAGATAGAGGAGGCGCTCGACACCGGTCGCCGGCGCTACAGGGCGTCTCCAGAGATGTTCTGCCCACCGGCGTGCTCAGGAGGTGATGCCGCGCCCATCCATGGGTGTCACGACCGCCGAGGAGCTCAGGGTCGAGCACGGCGTTGGCCACGGCGGAGGAGGTCGGCGGCGGTGGCGGTTACGGCGCTACGGCCACCGGGAGGAGAGGGAGAAGCACGGGAGGGGCTCGCGGTGATGGTGGTGATGCTCTAGTGCGGTCCAGAGGGAAGGAGGAGGAGAGGTGGGCGCGAATTTAGGCGGAGTCCGGCGGCTCGGCTCCGGCCATGGGAAGCGACGGAGGGCTCAGCAAGAGGGTTGGCTAGGTCTGGGTGACGTACGGGAGGGAGAGAGAGAGCGAAAGGGCTCCAGAGAGAGGCCTCGGGCGGCCTTAAATATGAGGGTGCGAGGTGCACCGCGGGGCCATGCGCCGGCGAGGCTGTTGCCATCGCTGCAAGCCACGGGGGCTCATGTGGGCGTGTCTGGGGTGTTCCTGGACATCGACTATGTCGGGAGAGATAGAGAGAGGGAGTGGGGAGAGGTCAGAGGCGCGCGCATGTGAGCCGCGCCATTGGCGCACTCGGGCGGCCGATGTTTGCTAGCGCGGAGGCGCGGGGAGGAGGAGAGAGGGAGGGGACAGCACCGTGTCGTGATGCGGACGTCGAGAGGCATTGGTTGGCACGAGGGGGAAGCTCGAGGTGGTCGGGGGACGATGCGTCAATGGTCGGGAGCATGCTGACGTGCTCCAGAGCGCATCTTTGGCCGGCATGACATGCCTTTTTGCGGAATGGGCGCGGCCACTTGTGTCTGGAAGCTGCAGGGGGGAGTAAACAATGGGAAAGTGGCATTGGATGCCCTGTAACATGCCAGGAGTGAGAGAGAGATGAGAAAGGGAGGAAAAAGTGGTTGTCCAGAGAAGAAAAATGGATCCCTGCCCCCCTTCATCATTGCCTCTCGGGCAGGGAAGCACACCAGAGGTAGAGGGGGACTAGTAGGGTCTGTGGTAAAAAGGAGAACTCTTGGAGATTAGTGGAAAGGGTTAAAACATGAATTTTGAGATTCTGCCAGGAGGTGTTTGATGTTGGTTTGGGCAAGAAGATGATTTCCATTTGTCATGAGGCTCCACAGGGTGAAATGGCACACATAATTAGGGCCTTCCACCCATTTTGAGCTCATTTGAGCAAAGTTGACAATGCAACTTTTGTGAACCCTAGAAATGAATAGAAATGGATTTTCCAAGATTTAGTCATGCAAATCTATTCTCCTTGATGCACCACTTGGTGTAGTGTCATCATTAGAGGCTATGAACATGTCCACAAAAGTTGAGATCAAAAGGAGAAAGTTGCCAATGTAGAGTTGTTCAAATTTGGTTCTGGACAGGAAGGGTTTTGGGGCACTTTGATCAAGTTAACTTGTTCTCCAACTTGTTCCATTTGGTCTAGATTAATTATTAGACCATTTGAGCATGTTCACAAGGTTTGAGAACATTTGGACATGTTTGGCAATGTAAAGTTGCTCAAACTTCAAAATGGACAGAAATGGTCTTGAGGGGATTTCATGGAGTTATACTATCCTCCATGACATGATACTTGTCAAGATCATCAAACATGTCATATGTGACATGCTAGAATTTTCTTGTAATTTTTGGAGAATATTGCCTTTGTAAATATTTCAAAAGCTTGAAATATCCAGAAAGGGTTTTTGAGGGGTTTGACCAATATTTTGAACATGACCATGTGTTGAAACTCTTATATATGGAAAATATATGTCCACTGAGTTTCCCTGATTTTTGTCAAATATTTTTAAAACAATAAAATAATTTTTCCCTATTAAAGACCTTTTTTGCCTTAAGAAAAAGCTTTTAAATAAAATAGAAAAATAACTTTTAAATTTATATTTTTGTGGTTTCTGGGTATCCTATATCTAATAGGAGTCAAATATATTTTTGGAAAGATTTTTACTGCCCTTAATTAAGTACTTGTAGTGGAAACCTCAATTCAGGGGTTTTTGAAAAACTAATTTTTTTGAAAATACTATTTGGCCAAATTATTTTTGTAAGAAATTATTTTTATGTCGTATACACATGGTATGATCATTGGTCAAGGTTTTTGGATCAAGGGGAAGGAGTATAAGGGTTGGAGAATTTATTTGATATTTAGAGCACTTGCAAACAGCAGACAAACATTCAATCAAAGCAAAGACAAAACACTCAAAAGTTTTTGTCAAACCACATTTTAGCATGATTTATTGACTTAAGTGTTGTGGCATGAAAATCAGGGTGTGACAATCCCACTCCAATCGTGAAAGATTGGCCTACACCGGGTTAGCCCCGTGTCATTGGTGCATCTTGCCTTGCTGGTCTTCAGTTGACGAGAAAGATGAGAAAGAAGAGTAGCATAGAGGAGGTGCCTAAAGGGGGTTCTATAGTGCAAGTGTAATCAAACAAGTGCCGGAAGGGCCAAACGCAACAATAAGATAAGGTCGGTGATATAGTCGCGTACTTTTTGCCTAGGGCAAAAGGGAGACTTATGTCAAAACACAAACAAATAAAAACAAGCAAAACAGAACATGGTTCCATTTGAAACATCGCATGGACTCGACTTCGCATAGGGGATACATGACTCATCCTACCCTAGGGGTTCTCGGACTCAGTGGTCGTGTTTGGCTTCATGTCTCGGAGAGAAGAACGTTTAGTCCTCTGGGTCTTTCTCAGGTGTTTCTACGTTTCTTGTAGTTGTTCTTCGAAATGATCCGGGTTGATCCTGAAGAATCTTTGACAACTCCTCACCTGATGAGATGACGGGGTGAAGATGGTTCCTTGTAGCTTCCATTGACTCGGTCTTTTGTCGTCTTCTTAATCTGACGATCCCTTTTCCCTTCTAAAGCGTTGAGGGTACCAGGTAGGAAATCCTTTATGCAATGATATTCCCATGGCATGCTAGAGGTCCAATCTATTGGTCACATTGATGACAACATCGACACCAAGAGCGGGGGATGAAGAGAACCGTTTTCCTGCTCACTATAGTGAGGCGGACAAAATGGCGAGGTTCTCATCCACCAATGATTGCCGATACAAGAAAGGTAAAGACAGGGTTACTCTATTAGTGATGTATATCATGATCTTGCATATCTTATGCCCTGATCATTGTAGGCCAAGGTTGCATCATCCTAGGGCATTGTTGAGGGTGCACAATCTTCTGGGTCTTGATGTCCTCATTCCTCGAGAAGGTATCTTCTGTTGGTATCGTCTTGTTGTGGTATCGCCAAACTTGTGTTCAGAAGATGTGGGCGAATGTATGGCAAGGCATCTTCCTTCAAGGTAAACCACAAGGATTACAAGGAATCTAGTGGTCAGGGGTATAAGGGTACTAGCAACCATTTGCAAAGTTTTTGAAAAGCAGGTGAGGAGAGCCAAGAGAAAAATGGTGGAAGTGGTAAGACAAAATCCTTTAGTTTCTTTGAAAACTTAGATGAGGTGAGAAATATAGAGGTTTTGTAAGTGGTTTCAAGGGTCTGGAAAATAGTTTTGTCCTAATTAACTAACATCCATGCTAACTAAGGCTTCTTACAGTCAGGATGGCTCGGATACCAGCTCTGTGGTTGCTCTGTGTGGACCTCGACCTACACAGTCGAAGCCGCCGGTTACATGTGCACAGTGATCCCAAGGATCAATGCTCACTGTACACCACAGACTGAATATCAAGGGTTTACATTCATTACATACCTTCTTACACAAATAGGACCATTATGGTCAAGTCTTGCATATAACATAGCAGCGGCAATCTTCGTCGATAACTTGGACCCATGCCATCTGCCTTAACCCTACAGGCATTCTGACTAGGAAAGCATCCTAGCTCGCATGTGTTGGGGAACGTTGCTTGGGAAACAAAAAATTCCTACGCTCACCAAGATCAATCTAGGAGATGTCCATCTACGAGAAGAGATATTCGATATACATAACCTTGTAGATTGCTAAGCGGAAGCGTTAAGAAACACGGTTGATGTAGTCGTACTCTTCACGATGCAATCATGATCCAATCTGATCTAGCGCCGAAGATACTTTACCTCCGCGTTCAGCACAGTGTGGCTCAATGATGTCTCCTCCTTCTTGTCCAGCAAGAGAGGGAGGAGAAGTAGATGGGATCTCAACTAGCATGACGGCATGGTGGAGATGGTGGTGGAGCAATTCCAACAGGGCTTCGCCAAGTGCCTCCAGAACTACGAAGGAGGAAGAATGCGAGAGAGGCGAGGCCGCAGGGCGTGGGAATTGTTGTCTCCAGCCCTTGCGCCTCCTCCCTACTATATATAGGGGTGTTGGAGGGCTGGGGGTGCATCCCTTGCCCCTCCTCCAAGGAGGGGAGGCGGCCAAAGGGGGAGGAGTGCCCTCCAAGCCAAGTGGAGGGCCCTTTCCCTTAGGGTTTCCCTTCCCCTAGGCGGATGGGCCTTAGGGTGCTAGTGCGCCTAGCCCAATAAGGCTAGGACGCCCCCCCTATAGCCCATGCGCACCCTATATGCTGGACGGATCCTTCCGGACTCCTCTGTAACCTTCTAGAACCTTCCGGAACCTTCCCTGTACAATAGCGGTAAAACCCAAAACTTTTTCGATAACCAAAATATGACTTCCCATATATAAATCTTTACCTCCAGACCATTCCGGAGCTCCTCGTGACGTCCGGGATCTCATCCGGTACTCCCAAAAACATTCGATCACCAACGTGAATATTGCAATTCTACTCTAGCGTGACTGAACTTTAAGCGTGCGGACCCTACGGGTTCGAGAATCCTATGGACATGACCGAGACACCTCTCCGGTGAATAACCAATAGCGGGACCTGGATGCCCATATTGATTCCCACATATTACACGAAGATCTTTATCGGTCGAACCATTAGGCCGATGATTCAATCAATCCCTTATGCAGTTCCCTTTATCTAGCGGTATGTTACTTGCCCGAGATTCGATCGTCGGTATCTCCATACCTAGTTCAATCTCGTTACCGGCAAGTCTATTTACTCGTTCCGTAATACAAGATCCCGCGACTAAATCCTTAGTCACATTGCTTGCAAGCTTCTTGTGATTTTGTATTGCCAAGAGGGCCCAGAGATACATGTACGTCATACGGAGTGACAAAACCCAGTCTCGATCCATGCCAACCCAACAAACACCCTCACAGATACCTGTAGAGTACCTTTATGATCACCCAGTTATGAAGTGGCATTTGATACACACAAGGTATTCCTCCGGTGTCATGGAGTTGCATGATCTCATGGTCTTAGGAATAGATACTTGACATGAAGAAAGCAGTTGTAATAAACTAATACGATCAAATGTTATGCTTATGGTTGGGTCTTGTCCATCACATCATTCTCCTAATGATGTGATCCCGGCATCTACAATATGACGAGATTTGCAAAGTACATGTGGATCTGAATGTTGCAGACCCGTTGACTAAAACCTCTCTCACAAGCAAAACATGATCAAACCCCAGAACTCATTGGGTGTTAATCACATGGCGTTGTGAACTAGATTATTTAATCTAGTGCAAGTGGGAGATTGTTGAAAATATGCCCTAGAGGTAGTAATAAATTGGTTATTATCATATTTCCCAGTTCATGATAATCGTTTATTATCCACGCTAGAATTGTATAATCAGAAACCCATATACATGTGTGGATACATAGACAACAACTTGTCCCTAGTGAGCCTCTACTAGACTAGCTCGTTGATCAAAGATGGCTATGTTCAGAGTCATCCGGATTGGTGTCAAAGCTTGCATTAATGTAACCCTTTACGCCGAACTCTTTATCACCTCCATAACTGAGAAACATTTCTTATTCCTCTAAAGATAATTTTGACCATTGTCTAGTGACCCACTCCCAGATCACTCTTGTACCCCCTTGCCAGACACATGGCAAGGCACACATCAGGTGTGGTACACAACATGGCATACTGTCTAGAGCCTGTGGCTAAGGCATAGGGGATGACCTTCATCATTTCTCTTTCTTCTGCCATGGTTGAGCTTTGAGTCTTACTCAACTTCACACCTTACACCTTAGGCAAGAACTCCTTCTTTGACCGGTCCATTTTGAACTCCTTCAAAATCATGTCAAGGTATGTGCTCTTTGAAAGTCTTATCAGGCATCTTGATCCATCTCTATAGATCTTGATGCCCAATATGTAAGCAGCTTTACCGAGATCTTCCTTTGAAAATTTCATTTCAAACAACCCTCTATGCTTTCCAGAAATTCTACATCATTTTCGATCAACAATATGTCATCCACATATACTTATCAGAAATGTTCTAGTATTCCCACTCACTTTCTTATAAATACAAGTTTCTTGCAAACTTTGTATAAATCCAAAAGCTTTGATAAAAGCATACATTCCAACTCCGAGACGCTTGCTCCAGTCCATAGCAGGATCGCTCGAGCTTGCATACCTTTTAGCATCCTTAGGATCGATAAAACCTTCTGGTTGTATCACATAAAACCTTTCCTCACGGAAACTGTTAAGGAAACTCTGTTTTGACATCCATTTGCGAGATTTCGTAATCGAAAAATGCAGCAACTGCTAACATAATCCCAACAACTTTAGCATCTGTAACATCCCAAATTTCCCATTTGGAATGTTTTACAATTATAGCTAAGCATCTATGCATATTGTTTGAATTGAGTGGCTTTTGAACTTTTTCAGAGGCTTTTGAGTTTGTTTGAATTTGGATTCAAATTGGCAAATGAAATTCTTTCAAAACAATGCTTGACAAATACTTGAGCAAAAGTATGAGAGGAGTAAACATGACACTCCAAAAATGTCAGAAGAAAAATATTGCCAAAAAGTTTGAATTCAAATTTGAATTTTATTTGGAATTTCCAAAAGTGATTTTTTTTTAGTTTGAGTTTTGGCCCTGGAAAATGTCCACATTGTAGGATTAATTCCCCTGAGAATTTTGATATATATATATATGTCCTATATAAAAATAATATATATTTTTCTATACTTACTCTTCTCTCTAATTCAAAAAAAAGGGAAAGCCCCAGGCACCAGCCAGGCTAACCGGCCCAGCCAGCGCCGAGCGCAGCCCACCAGCGGGCCAGACGCAGCCCACCAGCACCCGAGCCGGCCTGCCCCCAGCGCCCGACGCCCGAACCCCCTCGCTCTCGGTCACCCGTCGCGCCTCTCCCCCTCTCTCACACACTAACCGCGGGGCCCGCCCTCATCCCCAACCCCTCGCTCACGAAACCGAACCATAGCACATCCAAAGCGCACCGCGGTTCCGATCTTCCTGGGATCATGATCCCAAGTCGACCCCTCGCCCACGCTTGTGCCTTATATAAACCCCTCGGCCTCCTCGATCCCCCTAAAACCCTAAGCTCAACTCCACCCATAGCTCGCGCCCTCGCCGAATGCATCTCACTACCGCCGCCTTGGTTCGCCGCCGTTTCTGCCACCGGTGAGCATTCCCCTTGCTTCCAAGCTACATCACCCAAACCGCCACCTCCTCCCGCACCTATTTTACATACTCTCTTTGCCCAGGGATCACCGGAGCCGCCGCCTTGAGCATCACCGCCCGTCGCGGGAGTTGGAGCTCACCAGGAGCTCTGTTGAGCTCGTGCCACTCGCAACCATCACCCTCGACAGCCGCTGAGACCAGCACCGTCTCCGCCTCGCTCCGCCGCATCCACTTGTCGTCTTCACCACCTTCGCCGATCGCCGGAGACCCCGCCCTGCTCGACGCCGACCTCCACCACCCTCTGTCGCTGTCGACCACCACTGCAGTAAGCCGCCACCTCCCCTCGCTGTTCGATCTGAAACCTAGGGTCTAGATTAGATCCTGAAGGGGTATGGTTTTATTTCATATAGATCGGTTTTAGTTTCGTTTTAGATTTGTTTATTTTAAGTTGCGATTTAGTTGGACCGGCCGATTGGTTCATTCTGTTAGCCCGTAGAAGTATTAGTTTATTTAACGCCTAGGCGCTGCTTAGTTTGGCACGCACACTGTTTCGGCCCAGTAACACTAGTTTTCTTTTTTTTTTGTTTTATTATCAGTTTCTGGTTTTTAGCAGAATAGTTCTGTTTTTGTTTTTGCTTTTTCTTTTAGTTGGTTTAGTGTTTTTAGTTGATTCTTTTTTTGTTAGGTTGAAAATTTGTTGTAATTTCTGTAGAAAATATGTTTAGCCATGTTTAAATTGTTAGAAATAGTTTTATATTAGTTTTACTCAGAGTAGTTTTTCTGCCATAAATTGAGATAGGATTATTAGTTTTTAGTGATTCTTTTTGCTACTGCTTAGTTTTGACCATGTCTAGCAGCAGGAACTTGTTTGGGTATTTTAGATTTAATTAAAAATTAGTTTTAGTCGAAATCAAGTTTTCTTGTTTATTTAGCTAGCTACTGTTTTCCTACTATTCTAGTTACTAAATTATTTTATTTTTATTATGTTATAGTTTATTTTAGATTAGTTTCTGTAGCTACAGAGGATGAACTTTTATTTACAGTAGAATAAAAATTTTATTTTATTTTTCTTTGCTAGTTTTGTTTTGGGCATAATAGGAGTTCTATAATAGCTCTAGATGTGGTTCTTTTTGCTCCTAGTTTGTATGATGTTTTCCCTTCTATTAGTTAGCAAAACCCATGCTTAGGTTCTGTTAAGAAAAGTTTTTGTTGTGTTAAACTATTTCTTAGTTGTTGCTTGATGTGGTGAAAACCTTGATTTGCTTTCTCTGGGTTTTTCTTTGGTTTTGGTTTGAGTGCTTGAGTGTTTTGCTTCAACTTTCTGTTATGTTATATTGTGCTATACTTATTTGTGCTATTGTTTGACTCAGTAGAATTCCTGGAGTGCGAAGCCTGCTATTACGAGTCGCTAGCTTTCGAAGACCGTCAGCCAGGCAAGTCATTTGATCATGTTTTTACAATACCTATGATTTTTATTGCATTAGAATTATACCTCCCCACCATGCATGCAGTAGGAGAATTTTGTTAAGTGTTATTGAGTAGTATCATGAGGTAGGATGAACCCTTCTCCCTTGTTACCGATGCCCGGGACGATGTAGTTGATTGCTATGCTTTAGTAGACGGGGTTGGTTGAGTGAATCATAAGGGAGATGCGAGAGTCAAGATGATGACAACCCCATGACTTCAAGCTCAAGATGGACTTCAAAATTCACTACTGGGTGGAGGACGGTTGACGGGCACCCTGGAGAAACCAGCGGATAGCTGGGATGCATGGAGAAGCGCCATGACATCTTGCGGAAAGCTTCACCCAGCCACGAAGAGACGGATGGATACCCCATTGACCGGAAGCTTACATGTGCAGCCGCAAGCCATTATGGGCTCTGGCTTGGTCGACCCCAGGCGTGACTCTGGCCGGACAGTGCTACGAGATGTAGAAGAACGGTAGGATTCGATGGGCACCGGCAGTGGCCCAGAGGAACTCTTCGGAAGACCCTGTTTCATTCGTCCTGTCTTCAAACACCAGGCAGTGCGGAGACTTAAAGGGGGGAACGATTCTTGTGGGTAAAGTGCACAAACCTCTGTAGAGTGAAGACCTAATCGATTAGCTGTGTCCCCGGTTACGGACAATTTGAGTCTCTGGAATTTGGAGTATTTTGGATATCTCAACACCGAACTTAATTAATTAATTGAGGGGGTTATTTGATAATTGGGAATGAGACATTGGTTGGCGGAACCATCTCAATTACTACCAACATTTTGTAGTAATTGCAAACAAGTCCTTTGTTGTAGGGAAAAACTGGCTTTTCGCAAAACAGTGAAACTTAGAGCCCCACAGCCAAATTGCATATAGTATTAGTAATTTTATTGTTGTTCTCTCTTCATGACTTGCCGGCATATTTAAAATGCTGACCTACACGGCTGCAACATCTTATGTTGCAGAGGAGTTTTCTGATCAGGAGTGAGGCTACGATCCACGCTTGGCGATTGCCCTATGGATTCGGATGGACTCGCTTTTCGCCTACGCTTCTGCAGCTTTATTTAGTTTATTTCTCATGAGTTGGCCTTCGGCCGAATTTATTATCATGTAATAAAGACTCGATATGATAATCGTGTAATAAATTCAGGTGTGATTGAACTTTGAATCTTTGCATCAATGTACTGTGTGTGCCAGCATGATCTTGGCATGGTACAGCTACACAGAGACTTGACCGATTTTGGGTCGGGTCGTTACAGAGATGGTATCAGAGCACACATAGACCATAGGACGTAACCCCTAGGATCGGAAAGCCATAGGAAGAGACCAGTTTACTTTCTGTCTTTACTTTTCTGTATTTTTCTTCCCTGATCATTTCTGACTCTTCTCCGATTTCAACAATTCTAGATGGCCGTTAAGTTCATCCCAGTTCTGCTCCCGGAGTTTTACCAGCCCGACAAGACTATGCTTTTCGGCAGGAGGATGGTCCAGATCACCAAGGAATTGAAGATTGCTCTGCCTTCACTCACCGGGACCCCTACCATGGCATTTCCGGATGACCGTCGCTTGAGGATTAAGGTGCACATACCAGGGAGGATGTTCGGAAATCTCTCGGCGCCCATTGACTTCAAGTTCATTGCACCCGATTGGATCATCGGGAGAGACTTAGCAGTTCATGGTGCACTTGGACGCATATAGGAGGAATACAGGGCCAAGCTTGTTGGATCAGACCACACCATGGTTTTTCGCAGGACTGTAGAGGGAGAGATCATCCGCACCAGAAATAACGACTCCGTTCACTCATTTGCCCAAGACTTCGAGGTTCTCATCAGGGCTCTAGAGATCCATATGCGAAGTAGCATGAAGACAATCCAGAAGTTGCACCATCGTGAACTTGATCTGGAGGCTGCAGCACGTGAAGCCCACTATGAGCATGAGGATGAAGTCAAGGATTTCATGGAGAGAGTCGACAACCTGAAGCTGGATGTGGCCGCATTGGAGGAGAAGCTAGATCAGTGAGAAGACCTTTTTCCGAGTGGAGATGATGGACCTCTCGTGTGCAATGACAGGGATTATGAGAGCTCCATCGAAGGAAGCCGCAAGAGGAGGCGCCACAGCAGGGGACGCCTCACCAGAGGACGCCGTATCGGAGGACGCAAGGATGATTGATGAAGACATTTAGTCGACTACCATGTTTATTTTTATTTTTCCGTCGATCAGTTAGGCCGTTATTTTCGATTAGTCGTGAGAATTTGTAATCCGAGATTGAACCATGTTTGAGATGATTGAATAAATGATTGGTGTGATTATGATTGTGCATTCATATGGGTAGTGCTATTTTATCATTAGACCCTTGTTCTATTCTAATTTTCTCATCCACTCCAAAACACCAGATGCCTTCGAGACGTGACCCCGGTTTCAACTTTCCGCCGGAGCTCACCCAGCTGATCCAGCAGCAGAATGCCCTCCTGCAGATGCTCATCCAGAACCAGAACAACAACAACAACAACAAAACCAACAACAACAACAACAACAACAACAACAACAACAACAACAACAACAACAACAACAACAACAACAACAACAACAACAACAACAACAACAACAACAACAACAATCCACTTCCACCACCCCCTGTTGACAACTTGACCCGCTTCCTAAGGCTGAATCCGCCAGTGTTCTCTAGCAGCATTGAGCCGATTGTGGCCGATGATTGGCTCCGCAAGGTCGGAAGGGAGTTAGCCACTACTGGATGCACAGATGCAGAGAAAGTGCGCTTTGCCGCACATCAGCTTGATGGACCTGTAGCTTCTTGGTGGGAGAACTACATCGCCACTTATCTGGCTGCCATCGTGACATGGGTTGAGTTCTAGCAGGCCTTCCGCACCGCTCATGTCTCCGCTGGAGCCATGAGTCTGAAGAAGCGTGAGTTCCGCAACTTACGCCAGGGGAACCGTACTGTGGGGTAGTACGTGGATGAGTTCAGCAAGTTAGCTCACTATGCCCCGGATGATGTGGCCACAGATGCCGCAAAGCAACAAAAGTTTCTGGAGGGACTCAATGATGAGCTGGGAATGCAGCTAATGGTGGCTACCTTCAACAACTACCAGGAGCTGGTAGACAAGGCCACCATACTTGAAGGCAAGCAGCAGCAGATTGATAGCCGCAAGCGGAAGTATGGCCAAGGGAAGTACAACTCCAAAGCTCAGCAGAAGCACTGTTATGCCCCATACTCGGGAGGGCATACCCATCACACTCATGGAGGACATAACCATGGTGGGAATGGGAACAACCGCAACCATGACAACAACTCCAAGTCAGGCAATGGAGGCAATGGCAACAAGCATCGTCCTGCCCCGGCTCAGAAGGATCTGAGTCACATCACCTGTTTCAAGTGCCAGAAGACAGGGCACTATGCCACCAACTGCCCGGAGGCCAAGCAGAGGAATGGAAACGGCAATGGCAATGGAAGCTCAGCAAAGAAGCCCAACCCTTTTCCTCGTGCTCAGGTGAACCACATTGACATGGAGGACGTCTATGATTAGCCAGACACTACGGTTGGTAAGTTTTTATTAAATTCACATCCAGTATTGGTACTCTTTGATTCTGGTGCAACGCATTGATTTATATCAAGGGTAGTTGTGGAAAAGTACGGGTTGCCCACTCAGGGAGTCCTGGACTAGGGGGTGTCCGGACAGCCGGACTATCATCGTCCGCCAGACTCCAAGACTATGAAGATACAAGATTGAAGACTTCGTCCCGTGTCCGGATGGGACTTTCCTTGGCGTGGAAGGCAAGCTTGGCAATACGGATATGTAGATCTCCTACCATTGTAACCGACTCTGTGTAACCCTAGCCCTCTCCGGTGTATATATAAACCGGAGGGCTTTAGTCCGTAGGACATAACCTCCATTACAACAATCATACCATAGGCTAGCTTCTAGGGTTTAGCCTCCTTGATCTTGTGGTAGATCCACTCTTGTAATACACATCATCAATATTAATCAAGCAGGACGTAGGATTTTACCTCCATCAAGAGGGCCCGAACCTGGGTAAAACATCGTGTCCCTTGTCTCCTGTTACCATCCGCCTAGACGCACAGTCCGGGACCCCCTACCCGAGATCCGCCGGTTTTGACACCGACATTGGTGCTTTCATTGAGAGTTCCTCTGTGTCGTCACCGATAGGCTTGATGGCTCCTTCAATCAACAACAACGCTATCCAGGGTGAGACTTTTCTCCCCGGACAGATCTTCGTGTTCGGCGGCTTCGCACTGCGGGCCAATTCACTTGGCCATCTGGAGCAGATCGAAAGCTACGCCCCTGGCCGTCAGGTCAGATTTGGAAGCTTAAACTTCATGGCGGATATCCCCGGAGAGTTGATCTTCGATGGATCCGAGCCGCAGCCGAGCGTGCCGCACTGTCACGATGAGCATGATCTAACTCTGCCGCCGGACAGTACCTTGGAGGCCGCACACAAATCCGCTCCGACCCTTAGTTCGGAACCGATCGCGCAGATCGAGGACTGGTGGCTGGACACCGCCTCGGGGGCTGCGGCGCCCACGCCGATGGAGCCGAAAACCGACCCTGTCCCTTATAAAGCTTGTGACTCCGAGGCGCCGGACTCCTTGCCGGACTCCGAATCTCTCGCGCCCCTGCCAATCGAATCTGATTGGGCGCCGATCATGGAGTTCACCGCTGCGGACATCTTCCAACACTCACCCCTTGGCGACATCCTAAATTCGCTAAAGCATCTCTCGCTATCCAGAGAGCCCTGGCCGGACTACGGCCAGGATGGTTGGGATGCGGACGATGAGAAATTCAAAGCCCACCCAGCACCCACTTTGTAGCCACTGTCGACGACCTAACAGACATGCTAGACTATGACTCCGAAGACATCGACGGTATGGACGACGATGCCGGAGACGATCAAGAACCAGCGCCTACAGGGCACTGGAAGACCACCCCAACAGACGACGTATATATGGTGGATACCCCAAAAGGAAGCGACAACGAGGAACAACGGGGCGCGACAAAGGATAATCCCGTCGATAAACAACCAAAACGGCGACGCAAGCGCCGCCCTAAGCCCCGCCTCGGCAAAAACAGCATTCCTAATGACCCAGCGTTAGAGCAGGGCAAACCAGTGGACGACGAACATGCAACCAAGCAACCGTCCGAACAAGACGAATCGGATAATCAATCCAATCCCGGTGAAACCAACAGTCCGGACGACCTCACACCGGACATACCACCGGAGCATAAGAACCTTCACGGAAGACTCATCGCCACCGCAAGAAGCTTGAAGAAGGAAAAATGGAAGCTCAAAACAGCGGAAGACATACTCAGAATGAGGTGGAGCAAAGTACTCAAGACCGCAGACAAATATGGCAATGACCATCAATCAAAGAGCTACCCGAAGCGCAAGCTGCTGCCAGAATTTGACGAGGAAGCCATAGAGCCACCATAGTCAAAAATTAAAGAAGCCGTCTGGCCGGATAGACGACCAGATGACAGGCCAAAAGCGACAAGCGGCGCCGCACTCAAGCCGACTCATGATCCTGGGAAAATAGATGGCCCAGCCAGGTCCATTTACGGGCCGAAAAAGAGGGCCCCATGAAGCATCACAACATGCCAAGTGTTCGAAGACAGCGGCACACCCAAATACAAGGGCGCCGCACACCCACTATGTTTCACCGATGAGGTGCTGGATCATGAATTTCCAGCAGGGTTCAAACCCATAAACATAGAGGCATACGACGGAACAACAGACCCTGGAGTCTGGATAGAGGATTACATACTACACATACATATGGCTAGAGGAGATGATCTCCACGCCATAAAATATCTACCCCTCAAGCTCAAAGGGCCAGCTCGGCACTGGCTCAAAAGCCTCCCAGAAAACACTGTTGGAAGTTGGGAAGAGCTCAAGGACGCGTTTAGAGCAAATTTTCAAGGGACTTATGTCCGCCCTCCGGATGCAGACGATCTAAGTCATATAACTCAACAGCCCGGAGAGTCAGCGCGCAAATTCTGGAACAGGTTCCTTACCAAAAAGAACCAAATAGTCGACTGTCCGGACGCGGAAGCCTTAGCAGCTTTCAAACACAATGTCCATGACGAATGGCTCGCCAGACACCTCGGCCAAGAGAAGCCAAGGACAATGGCCGCGCTAACAAGCCTCATGACCCGATTATGCGCGGGGGAGGACAGCTGGCTAGCAAGATGCAGCACCAACGAGCCGAGTACATCCGAGATTAGAGACGGAAACGGAAAATCACGACACAGAAAGGATCAGTGCCGGAATAAAGAAAAAAGCCCAAAGAATACGGCGGTCAACGCCGGATTCAAAAGCTCGCGGCCAAACAACAAAACACTGCCTCTTAAGGATAACAGTGATGAGCTATCCAACTTAAACAAAATTTTGGATCGAATATGTCAAATCCACAGTACCCCCGGAAGGCCTGCAAACCACACCCACCGAGATTGTTGGGTTTTCAAACAGTCCGGCCGACTAAATGCCGAACACAAGGGGCTCGACGCATCAAGCGAGGATGATGATAACCCCCACCAGCAGAGCACTGGAAAACAAAAGACTTTCCCACAAGAAGTCAAAACAGTAAACTCACTTCATGTGATATTACGGAAAAACAATGCGGCACCCGCTAAGATGGGTCTCGCACGGTCCACCCCAGCGGAACCTCGAGATTGGATGTCAAAACCAATCACTTTTGACCGCCTGGATTATTCCAGAAGTGTTCGAAATGCAGGATGGACTGCTCTGATATTGGATCCTATAATCGACGGACTACAATTTACACAAGTCATGATGGACGGCGGCAGCGATTCAAACCTGCTATATCCAAACACAATCCGCAAGTTGGGGATAGACCTTACTAAAATTCGACATAGCCGCACTTCCTTCAAAGGAGTGACGCCAGGCCCTTACGCCAAGTGCACAGGCTCCTTATAACTAGAAGTTGTGTTTGGGTCACCGGACAACTTCCGACGCGAAAAGCTAATCTTCCATGTCGCCCCATCCAAAAGTAGCTATCAAGCACTATTGGGGCGTGAAGCTTTTGTTCGCTTCAACACCATACCACATTACGCGTCTCTTACACTCAAAATGCCCGGTCCACGTGGCATCATTTCATTAACAGGGTCATTCAAAGACCCTGGACACGACTAGACGAGTCCGGCATAAATAAGCTAGGGGCTCCCTAGCCGCACACCCCTTCACAGGGGGCCGCGCATATAAGCAACAATGGGCTAATATAGGCTCAGATTTATTAATTTATTAATATTTTTCTTTATGCACTTTTTGCACGATTTCTTTTCAAACTAAGTTCCTCTCTTTTTACAGATGAACACCGTGCACACCCGTCCAGGATAACGGCACAACGGAGACACAGGCGCAGACGTGCAGTAGGGACCCGGTGCTAGGATTCTTTTCAGATTAAGACCCTGCGTAAACCTTTTTTACTGTCTCTTGTTGCTATAATCCCCTGGTTTTTTCATGATAACCAGAGAGGATACTAACGTTTTGGCATCGGCTGCGTCAGAGGACCTCACCCGTACCTGGACACAAGGGGCTTAGGGCATTGTTTCGCCCATTATTATAAAAGACCGAACACCTTAGGGAGTGTTCGGCGTCTCGAGTTAGGCCTTATATGCATCAGCTCCGAATCATGTCTTTGGTCAAATGTTGGGTTTGCCCGGCTCCTGTGTTTTGCTGCCTTACATTCCATATCATCGGCTAACGCGGCACCAGGAGAACTACTGCGATTGTGCCCTAGTTCGGCTGGGCGAGCACCTCAGTAGAGAAAGCCGAAAACTGACTGTCATGATACAGCGAGAGACTGGTCAACCACTCGATCGACCACCGGAATGTTTAGAATTCCTCCGCTTTGACGAAGGACCGTTTCCCGGTCAGGCACATACACGCCCCGAATTCGGAGAGCGCGGTGCCCCCAGGGGCTATATCGTAGCCCCACCCTCGAACTCCAATGGCTAAGTGAAAGTGATAAAGCATTATAGTCCGGTTGCCTCGTTTGCTACGCTACCACCTCCTTCACAGGACCGAGACGTCGGATTAAGTGTGAAAATGCACTATTTTTGCGAACACCCCCGCACCTTGTGCATGGGGGCTGAAGCCGACGACTGCCATCTTTCAGGTTATACATATGTATACATAAACGGCCGCACAGGAGATATTTCAATACTTGAACGCACAAGTACAAAAAGCGCCTATATCATAAACATTGTTTTACAAGATAAAACGTTCATTTGAACGTGACATTTTTCGAGCACTGCGACTCTATTATACGAGCACCACGCATAACTTCCCCAAAATAGTGCTCGGTGGGTAACCGGCTTTCGTCCGAACCCTGGGTTGCAACAGCGGTGGCATCCATCTCTGTCCAATGTGTCTTCACACGGGCAAGGGCCATCCGTGCACCCTCTATGCAGGCCGACCGCTTCATCACCTTGATATGCGGCACCGCCCCAAGAAACTGCTGCAATAAGCCAAAATAGCTCGTCGGCTTGGGCCTCTCCGGCCAGACATGAGTCACGATATCTGTCATGGCAAGTCCGGACAACCTATTCAGCTCAGCCCATTCAGCCAACCGATCGGTCAGCGGAAGTGAACGATCCGAACTACTGAATTGAGACCAAAATAGCTCTTCCGTCTTGTGATCCTTCTGACTTCGGAAGTGCACAACGGCATCCGCCGCACTCGCCGCTAAGTCCATATAAGGATCCTCCGGACCCCATAGCTGGCCAAGCTGGACATACTTTGGATCCGTAAACCTACGGCGCAGCAGAAAAGGCTTGCCAGCCACAATGTCTCCGGCCTGACGCAGCTCCTCCTTTATAGCCCGCATTGCAGAACGGGCATCCTTGGCTTCGGCGGTGGCCTTCCCCGGGTCTTCTCGCTCTGATAGGCGCTCCTTTTCAAGAGCCTCATTGCGGTCGATAGCATCTTTCAATTTAACGGCCAATTCGGCCATCTCTTCCCTACTTCGGCAGTGGGCAGCCCTTTTGGCTTCTAACTCCTCGACCGCCCTTGAGGCAGCCGCATCACTCCTTCTAGCTTGCTCCTTGGCTTGAGCAAGTTCTACCCGAAGGCTCTCCACAGCAGCAGCACCTTCTGCGTCAAGCACAAATATTGTAAGAGGTGGGCTTTGGCTCCCTTAAAAGGTGACCGCGGAGAGAAAAAACTTACCTTGCGACTCGTCAAGTCACTTGTTGACTAGCGCGATGTCTGCATCCGCAACATCGAGTTGCCGCATTAATTCAGCAACCCCATTAGTCCGGCTAGCCCCCGGACGATCCGCCACCTGCATAGGAATGGCGAAGATTGAAACCTGCGATTTTCATCCTCGGCACGCTGTCGCTTTCGACAACCTACCGAGTCTCAGGGGCTACTATCTATACAGGGCACACTTTCATGCGCAAAATTGTCAAAAGGTGTGTCATTTGTACATACCTCAAACCCCGCCAGCAAACTCCTGACGGCATCATGCAATCCGCTTTCGGCGGACCAAATCCTTCCAATCACCATATTCATCAATGCATGGTGATCTTCTGAGATGGATGCCCTCTCAAGCAGATCCTTCAGCTCCCCCGGCCGAACACTAGTCGGCGCCGAACTCTTCGGCTCTGCCGGGCTCGGGGATACCCCCCGTGACGACACTTCAGGCTCGCCCGCCCTATCCGGCGGTGCAGCAGACGGAGGCATCTCGCTCTCCATCATCTTCGGACGAAGATCCCCCGAAGACGAGCTCATCTGAGAAGGTCGCAGATCCGAACTACAAGGTAAAAATTTCGGTTATCCTCAGAAGCACAAATAGGGATGTTTCTTATTAATGAACTCCCCCTTTTCTACTCACGGCTCGCTGGAGGGCTGATTCTTTAGAGAAGACTGTGCGGCCGGGACCTCCCCGGACGCAGGACCCTCTGGTGAAGATTTCTTCCCCCGCTTAGGGGCTTTGGCCTCTGGGTCTTCGGAGGTGGTCCTCTTCTCCCCCTGGAGGGGGGGATTCTCAATCCCCCCTTCTTCAAGTGCCCCCTTGGGCGAGGCGGTAGCTCCTCCATTTTCCCCTTTGCCTTCTTCTAAAGGCGCGACCTCCAACATTCTGACCAGCACGGGCTCCGGCGCGGTCTCTGGGAGGGGGGCCGGACACCGTATCAGCTTTGCTTGCGCTATCCACTCCTGTTGAAGGTAATGGGTTAAAAGGAGAATTGTAGAAAGGCAAACAAACGGTACGTCCGAACACTGAGCTACTTACTTGAGTATCCGGGCGATTGCAGCTTAGGCCGGCATCCTCGGTCAATTCCGGACACACCGCCTGTGATTCGAAGAACAACTTGTACATCTCCACGGGTGTCGTACCCATGAAGTGTTGGAGAATCCGTGGTCCCTCCGGATTGAACTCCCATAGCCGGAGAGGACGGCGTTTGCAGGGCAGGAGACGCCTGATTAGCATAACCTGCATCACCACGACCAGATCGATCTCCCTCGCTTGGAGGTCTCGAATCTGGCCCTGCAATAGGGGCACGTCTTTTGACGGCCCCCAATTGAGCCCTTGGTTGACCCACGACATCAACCGTCGTGGAGGTCCTGAGCGGAACGGAGGCGGCGGCTTCTGCCTGCTGCCCCTCGGAGCGGTGATATAGAACCACTCCTGTTGCCACAAGCCGAGCTCCTCTTGGAAGGAGCCCTCGGGCCACGGGGCATCGGCCCTCCTGCTTACGGCCGCCCCGCCGCACTCTGCTTGACGCCCCCCGATCATCTTCGGCTCCACATTGAAGGTCTTCAGCCACAGGCCGAAGTGGGGGGTGACGCGGAGGAAGGCTTCGCAGACGACAATAAACGCGGAAATATGGAGGATGGACTCCGGAGCCAAGTCGTGGAATTCCAACCCATAGTAAAACATGAGCCCTCTCACAAAAGGATCCGTCGAGAAGCCTAAACCCCGACGGAGGTGGGATACAAAGACGACATACTCGCCGGGCTCGGGGGTGGGGATGGCCTGCCCTTCGGCGGGCAACCTGTGCGAAATCTTGTAGGACCGGTACTTGGCTTCTCGCAGCTTTAGCACGTCCTCCTCCGTGACGGAGGAAGGCATCCACCGGCCCTGAAGGTCAGAGCTGGACATTGTTGAAGGACCGTAGCGCTCGAATCTGGGGCTCTGGGTGTTGGAACTTGGAGCAAGGAGAAGATTCGGTGGAAGATTGATGAAAATAAACGAGCCTTGGTCCTATTATAAAGAGGGAGAATACCAAGAGGCGTCTCCGTGACCGTTCGGACTCGCCTTCGATAGAGGAGGCGTGGCGACGGGCGCGGTTGGGTTACCCACGTCCGTATTGATGAGAATCCCGGAATAAGGGGAACACGATCTCTGCTTCGACAAGACGTGCCAAGGAAACCGCTTCGCTAAACGCGCTGAGGTGGTATAATAAAAAACGATTCAAGTAAAGGCTTGGTAGTGGCGTGACGTCATGCCACGGAGTACGTCAGCAGATTGAACTTGTATACATTTTATTCTCTCTACGGTGGAATGTGGAATTTATTTTGCAGAGCCGGACACTATCTTGGTGTTCACAATCTTCTATGGATTATTTGGAGGAGGAACCCGCCTTGCAATGCCGAACATTATGCGTGCCGGACTCATCGTCATTGAAGCCAGGTTCAGGGGCTACTGAGGGAGTCCTGGACTAGGGGGTGTCCGGACAGCCGGACTATCATCGTCCGCCGGACTCCAAGACTATGAAGATACAAGATTGAAGACTTCGTCCCGTGTCCGGATGGGACTTTCCTTGGCGCGGAAGGCAAGCTTGGCAATACGGATATGTAGATCTCCTACCATTGTAACCGACTCTGTGTAACCCTAGCCCTCTCCGATGTCTATATAAACCGGAGGGCTTTAGTCCGTAGGACATAACCTCCATTACAACAATCATACCATAGGCTAGCTTCTAGGGTTTAGCCTCCTTGATCTCGTGGTAGATCCACTCTTGTAATACACATCATCAATATTAATCAAGCAGGACGTAGGGTTTTACCTCCATCAAGAGGGCCCGAACCTGGGTAAAACATCGTGTCCCTTGTCTCCTGTAACCATCTGCCTAGACGCACAGTCCGGGACCCCCTACCCGAGATCCGCCGGTTTTGACACCGACACCCACTAGAACCCTTAGAAGTCCTCTTCAGGTCAGTTCCGTAGGAGGAGAAATGATGGCAGGCTTAGGCTGTCGTGTAACCCTCAACATCAGAAACCATAAATTTCCCGCAGACCTCATAGTATTGGAAACCCAGACCTTGGATGTAATCCTAGGCATGGATAGGTTGATGAAGTTTGAAGGAAACATAGACTATGCCCGTAAGACGATTTTGCTCACCACCCCAGAGCAGAAGAGGATCCAGTATGTATCCAGACGTACCCCGACAAAGAATCCGGTGAATTCCCTCACGGGAGTTGTTCAGGAGTTAGTGCCAGTAGTGCAAGATTTTCTCAATGTGTTTCCGGAGGAATTACTAGGAATGCCACCGGATAGAGATATTGAATTTCTGATCGAGTTATTGCCCGGCACAGCCCCAATATCCAAGAGACCCTATCAGATGCCCCCGAACGATTAGGAAGATATCAAAAAGCAAATTAATGAACTATTGGAGAAGGGATATATTCGGCCAAGCTCCTCACCTTGGGGAGCCCCAGTTCTTTTGGTAGAGAAGAAGGATGGAACCCTAAGAATGGTTGTGGATTACCGTTTGTTGAACGACGTGACCATCAAGAACAAGTACCCTCTGCCGATGATTAATGATTTATTTGATCAGCTAGGTGGAGCCAAGGTATTCTCCAAGATCGATCTTCGATCAGGGTATCATCAGTTGAAGATCCGTGAAAAGGATATACCCAAAACAGCATTCACCACCAGGTATGGTTTATATGAGTATATCGTCATGTCATTCGGATTGACTAATCCGCCTGCATACTTCATGAATTTGATGAACAAGGTATTTATGGAATATCTGGACAAGTTTGTCGTGGTGTTCATCGATGATATACTGATTTTCTCCAAGAGCGAGGAAGAGCATAAGGAACATTTGCGTCTAGTTCTGGAGAAACTCCGAGAACATCAGTTGTATGCCAAGTTCAGCAAATTTGAATTTTGGCTGAAGGAAGTCGGATTCCTCGGACATGTTATTTCAGGAGAAGGAATAGCAGTCGACCCCACCAAGGTTGTATCAGTCACCGATTGCCAGTCACCCACCTCAGTCAAGGAGATCCGCAGTTTTCTCGGACTCACGGGATATTATCGGAGGTTTATTGAAAATTTCTCCAAGATTGCCAAGCCCATGACTGAGCTGTTGAAGAAGGACACCAAGTACATTTGGACCGAGGATTGTGAATCCAGTTTCCAGGAATTGAAGAAACGTTTGGTTACAGCCCCAGTGCTGATTTTGTCGGACATTCACAAGGATTACCAGGTATATTGTGACGCTTCTCGTCAGGGACTCAGATGAGTACTCATGGAGGAAGGAAAAGTTGTAGCTTATACCTCCAGACAGCTACGACCTCACGAAATGAATTACGCCACACATGATTTGGAGTTAGCAGCCATAGTACATGCACTCAAGACCTGGAGACATTTCCTTTACACGGATCATAAGAGCCTGAAGTATATTTTCACGCAGAAAGAGTTGAACCTCAGGCAGAGGAGATGGCTAGAATTAATCAAGGACTATGACATGAGATTGCATTACACCCAAGAAAGGCTAATGTTGTAGCAGATGCCTTGAGCCGTAAGAGTTATGTTAATACTCTTATAGCGGGAGGATTACCCCAGAAGTTAGTCGATGACCTCAGAGATCTTCGACTGGAGATAGTTCCGAGAGGATATGTTGCAGCTCTGGAAGTATAGTCCACTTTGGCCAAACGAATTTGTGAGGCCTAGAAGTCAGACAGGGAAATTGATGAGATAAAGAAAAGGATGAATGAAGGAAAAGCTAAAGGGTTCTGTAAGGATGAATACGGAGCTATATGGTTCGAGGATCGTATTTATGTACCCAATGATCCCGAACTCAGGAAGCTAATCCTTCAGGAGGCACATGATTCACCGTACTCAATTCACCCAGGCAACACCAAGATGTATCTGGATTTGAAGGAAAGTTTCTGGTGGATAGGTATGAAGAAGGATATTGCCGAGTACATAGCAGTATGCGATGTTTGCCAGCGAGTAAAGGCGGAACATCAGAAGCCAACAGGGTTACTTCAACCTTTGCCGATTCCCGAGTGGAAATGGGAGAAACTTGGAATGTATTTTATCACGAGATTACTGCTACGTCTTGAGCTTGCATTGGTTTTCCTTGAAGAGGAAAGGGTGATGCAGCAATAGTAGCATAAGTATTTCCCTCAGTTTTTGAGAACCAAGGTATCAATCCAGTAGGAGGCTCCTCAAAAATCCCACGCACCTACACAAACAAACAAAGAACTCGCAACCAACGCAATAAAGGGGTTGTCAATCCCTTTACAACCACTTGCGAAAGTGAGATCTGATAGAGATAGTATGATAAGATAAATATATTTTTGGTATTTTATGATATAGATTGGAAAAGTAAAGATGCAAATAAAAGTAGACTGAAAGCTTATATGATAAAAGATAGACCCGGGGGCCATAGGTTTCACTAGTGGCTTCTCTCAAGATAGCATAAGTATTATGGTGGGTGAACAAATTACTGTCAAGCAATTGATAGAAAATCGAATAATTATGAGATTATCTAGGCATGATCATGTATATAGGCATCACGTCCGTGACAAGTAGACTGACTCCTGCCTGCATCTACTACTATTACTCCACACATCGACCGCTATCCAGCTTGCATCTAGAGTATTAAGTTCATAAAGAACAGAGTAACACATTAAGAAAGATGACATGATGTAGAGGGATAAACTCATGCAATATGATATGAACCCCATCTTTTTATCCTCGATGGCAACAATACAATACGTGCCTTGCTGCCCCTGCTGTCACTGGGAAAGGACACCGCAAGATTGAACCCAAAGCTAAGCACTTCTCCCATTACAAGAAAGATCAATCTAGTAGGCCAAACCAAACTGATAATTCGAAGAGACTTGCAAAGATAACCTAATCACACATAAAAGAATTCAGAGGAGATTCAAATATTTCTCATAGATAAACTTGATCATAAACCCACAATTCATTGGATATCGACAAACACACCGCAAAAAGAGTTACATCGAATAAATCTCCAAGAAGATCGAGGAGAACATGGTATTGAGATTCCAAGAGAGAGAATAAGACATCTAGCTAAGAACTATGGACCCGAAGGTCTGTGGTAAACTACTCACAACTCATCGGAGAGGCTATGGTGTTGATGTAGAAGCCCTCTGTGGCTGATTCCCCCTCCGATGGAGCACCGACGAAGGCTCCAAGATGGGATCTCGCGGATACAGAAGGTTACGATGGTGGAAATAGTTTTTTGTGGTCGCCTCTGATGTTCTCGGGGTACGAGGGTATATATAGGAGGAAGAAGTAGGTCGATGGACGCCCGAGGGGCCCACGAGATAGGGGGCGCCTAGTAGGGGGCGCGCCCTCCATCCTCGTGGCCGCCTTGGCTGCTTCTTGACTTGCACTCCAAGTCCTATGGATCACGTTTGTTCCAAAAATCACGCTCCCGAAAGTTTCATTTCGTTTGGACTCCATTTGGTATTCCTTTTCTTTGAAACACTGAAATAGGCAAAAAAACAGCAATACGGGTTGGGCCTTCGGTTAGTAGGTTAGTCCAAAAATGATATAAAAGTGTAAAGTAAAGCCCATAAACATCCAAAACGGGTAACATAATAGCATGGAACAATCAAAAGTTATAGATACGTTGGAGACGTATCAAGCATCCCCAAGCTTAATTCCTGCTCGTCCTCGAGTAGGTAAATGATAAAAATAGAATTTTTGATGTGGAATGCTACCTAGTATAATTCTCAATGTAATTTTCTTTATTGTGGCATGATTGTTCAGATCCAAATAATTCAAGATAAAAGCTTATAAAACATAAAAATGATAATACTTCGAAGCATACTAACAAATAATCATGTCCTATCAAAATAGCATAGCCAAAGAAAGCTTATCCCTACAAAATCATATTGTTAGGCCATACTTCATTTTCATTACACAAAATACTCCCATCATGTACAACCCCGATGACGAGCCGAGCAATTGGTTCATACTTTTTAACGCGCTTCAGCATTTTCAACTCTTACGCAATACATGAGCATAAGCCATGCACATAGCACTATGGTGGCATATGGTGGTGGTTGTAAGGACAAAAAGGGAGAAGATAGTCTCACATAAACTAGGCGTATCAAGGGGCTATGGAGATGCCCATCAATAGATATCAATGTGAGTGAGTAGGGATTGCCATGCAACGGATGCACTAGAGCTATAAATGTATGAAAGCTCAACAAAAGAAACTAAGTGGGTGTGCATCCAACTCGCTTGCTCACGAAGACCTAGGGCATTTTGAGGAAGCCCATCATTGGAATATACAAGCCAAGTTCTATAATGAAAAATTCCCACTTAGTGTATGAAAGTGACAACACAAGAGACTCTCTATCATGAATATCATGGTGCTATCATGAAGCACAAGTGTGGAAAAGGAGATAGTAGCATTGTCCCTTCTCTCTTTTTCTCTCATTTTTTTATTTGTTTGGCCTTTCTTTTTCTTCTTTTTTTGGCCTTTCTTCTTTTTTTTATTTGGTGGGCTCTTTGGCCTTTTTTTTATTTATTTAAAGTCCGAAGTCTCATCCCGACTTATGGGGGAATCATAGTCTTTATCATTCTTTCCTCACTTGGGACAATGCTCTAATAATGAAGATCATCACACTTTTATTAATTTACAACTCGAGAATTGCAACTCAACACTTAGAACAAAATATGACTCTATATGAATGCCTCCGGCGGTGTACCGGGATATGCAATGAATCAAGAGTGACATGTATGAAAATTATGAGGGTGGCCTTGCCACAAATACAATGTCAACTACATGATTGTTGGTGTCAAAACCGGCGGATCTCGGGTAGGGGGTCCCGAACTGTGCGTCTAGGCGGATGGTAACAGGAGACAAGGGACACGATGTTTTTACCCAGGTTCGGGCCCTCTCGATGGAGGTAAAACCCTACTCCTACTTGATTAATATTGATGATATGGATAGTACAAGACTAGATCTACCACGAGATAAAGGAGGCTAAACCCTAGAAGCTAGCCTATGGTATGATTGTTGTTCGTCCTACGGACTAAAACCCTTCGGTTTATATAGACACTGGAGAGGGCTATGGTTACACAGAGTCGGTTACAAGGGTAGGAGATCTACATATCCGCATCGCCAAGCTTGCCTTCCACGCCAAGGAAAGTCCCATCCGGACACAGGACGAAGTCTTCAATCTTGTATCTTCATAGTCTTGGAGTCCGGCCAATGATGATAGTTCAGCTATCCGGACACCCCCTAGTCCAGGACTCCCTCAGTAGCCCCTGAACCAGGCTTCAATGACGACGAGTCCGGCGCGCATATTGTCTTCGACATTGCAAGGTGGGTTCCTCCTCCGAATAATTCATAGAAGATTGTGAACACCAGGACAGTGTCCAGCTCTGCAAAATAAATTCCACATACCACCATAGAGAGAATAATATTTACACGAGTTCAATCTGCTGACGTATTTCGTGATATGACGTCACACCACGGCCAAGCCTTTACTCGAATCGTTTTTATTGTTCCACCTCAGCGTGTTTAGCGAGGCGGTTTCCTTGGCACGTCTTATCAAAGCAGAGATGGTGTCCTCTTATTCCGGGATTCTCATCAATACGGACGTGGGTAACCCAACCGCGCCCGTTGGCTCGCCCCCTCCATCGAAGGCGAGTCCCAAACGGTTACGGGGACGGCTCTTGGTATTCAACCCCTTTATAACGAGACCAAGGCATGTTCCTTTTCTTCAATCCTCAATCGAATCCGCCCCTCGCCCCGAGTTCCAACACCCAAGGCTCCAGATTCAGGCGCTTCGGACCTTCGACAATGTCCGGCTCCGACCTTCAGGGCCGGTGGATGCCCTCTTCCTTCACGGAAGAAGATGTGCTAAAGCTGAGAGACGCCGGGTATCTAACCGGTGAAATTTCGCATACGCTGCCCGCCCCAGGGCAAGCCATTCCCACTCCCGAGCCTGGTGAGAGCGTGATGTTCGTGTCTCACTTCCATCGGGGTTTAGGCTTCTTGATGGACCCCTTCGTGAGGGGGCTCATGTTTTATTATGGGCTGGAATTCCATGACTTGGATCCGGAGTCCATCCTCCACATCTCATCGTTCATTGTGGTATGCGAAGCCTTCCTCCACACCACTCCTCACTTCGGATTGTGGCTCAAGACCTTCAACATGGAGCCGAAGATGATCGAGGAGCGGCAGGCAGAGTGCGGAGGGGCAGTTATAAGTAAGAGAGCTGGCCCTCCGTGGCCCGAGGGCTGTTTTCAAAAGGAGCTCGGTTTGTGGCAACATGAGTGGTTCTACATCACTGCTCCTAGGGGCACCAGATGGGTGGCGCCGCCTGCCTTTCGCTCGAGCCCCCCACAACAGCTGGCATCATGGGTCAACAAAGGGCTTGACTGGGGGCCGTCCAAGAATGTGCCATTATTGCAGGGCCGTATTCGAGACCTCCAAGAGAGGGAGATCAATCTGGTTGTAGTGGCGCAGGTCATGCTGATTCGGCACCTTCTGCCCTGCAAACATCGCCCCCTCCGCCTGTGGGAATTCAATCCGAAGGGACCGCGACCTCTCCAACACTTCATGGGTGCGACGCCCGTGGAGATGTATAAACTGTTCTTCGGATCACAAGAGATGTGTCCGGACTTGACCGAGGACGCAGGCCTGAGCTGCAATCGCCAGGATACTCAAGTAAGTAGTCCTGTGCCTGGACACGCTGTCCATACATTTACCATAAACTTGCCCTTTAACCCGCTATCCCTTGAACAGGAGTGGATAGCAAAAGCAAAGTTGATACGGTGTCCGGCCCCCCTCCCTGAGACCACGCCGGATCCTGTGTTAATCAAGATGCTGGAGGCTGCGCCTTCAGAGGAGGGCGACGGGGAAAACAGAAAAACCACCGCCTCCGCTAAGGAGACTCTTAAGAAAGGGGGATCGAGAATCCCTCCCTCCAGGGGGAGAAGAGGACCACTTCTGAAGATCCGGAGGCCAAGGCCTCAAAGAGGGGGAAGAAGTCTTCAGCAGAGGGCCCTGAGCCCGGACAAACCCCGGCCGCACTATTTCCCCAAGGGAATCAGCCCTCCAGCGAGCCATAAGTAGAAAGGGGAGTTTTATAATAAGGGACATCCCTGTTTTTATTTCTGAGGATAACCGAAGTTTTTACCTTGTAGTTCGGATCTCAGCCCTTCTCAGCAGAGCTCATCTTTAGGGGATCTTCGTCCGGAGATGATGGAGAGCGAAATGCCTCAATCTATCGCACCATCAGGCGGGGCGGACGACCCTGAAGTGTCGTTGCGGAGGGTCTCCCCGAGTCCGGCGGGGCCGGAGAGTTCGGCACCAACTGGTGTACGGCCGGAGGAGCTGAAGGATCTGCTCGGGCGGGCATCTATCTCAGAAGATCACCATACATTGATGAGTACGGTGATTGAAAGGATTTCATCCGCTGAGAGCGGGTTGCATGAGGCCGTCAGAAGTTTACTGACGGGGTTTGAGGTACGTAAAAATGATGCACCTTTGGACAGTTTTGCACATAAAGTACGCCCTATATAGATAGTAGCCCCTGAGACTCGGTACGTTGTCAAAAGCGACAGCGTGCCGAGGATCATGATCTCAGTTATAAGATGTCTCCCCTCCTATTCAAGTGGCGGAATGTTCGGTGGCCAGCCGGACTGATAGAGTTGCCGAACTGAAGCGGCAACTTGACGTTGCGGATGCGGACATCACGCTGGTCAATAAACGACTTAACGAGTCACAAGGTATGTGGCTTCTCCGCGGACGCCTTGTAAGGGAGCTTGACGCCCGTGCCTTACAACATGTATGCTTAATGCAGATGGCGCCGCTGCTATGGAGGACCTTCGGGCGGAGCTTGCCCGAGCCAAGGAGCAAGCCAGAAAAAGTGATGCGGCAGCCTTGAAGGCGGCCGAAGAGCTAAAAGCCAAACAGGCTGCTCACTGTTGAAGCAGGGAGGAAATGGACGTGAAGCTGAAGGATGCTACCGACCGCTATGAGTTTATTGAAGGACAACGCCGAGCGGAGCGAGGGGACCTGAAGAAGGCCACCGCCGAAGCCAAGGATGCCCGCTCCGCGATGAGAGCTATAAAGGAAGAGCTACGTCAGGTCGGGGATATTACGGCTGGAAAGCCCTTTCTGCTGCGTAGGAAGTTCACGGATCCGAAGTATGCTCAGTTGGGCCAGTTGTGGGGTGCGGAGGATGCTTATCTGAATTTGGCGGCGAGTGCGGCGGACGCAGTCCCACACTTCCGAGGCCAAAAGGATCACGGAATGGAAGAGCTTTTTTGGTCTCAATTCCATAGTCCGGAGCGTCCACTTCCATTAACCGATCGGTTGGCTTAGTGGGCTGAGCTGAATAGGTTGTCCGGACTTGCCATGAAGGATGTTGTGGCTCATCTGTGGCCGAAAAGGCCCGAGCCGAAGAGTTATTTTGGCTTGGTGCAACAGTTCCTTGATGCGGTGCCGCATATCAAGGCGATGGAGCGGTCGGCATGCATAGAGGGTGCACGGATGGCTCTCGCCCGTGTCAAAACATACTGGGCAGAGATGGAGGCCACCGACGTTGCATCCCGGGATTCGGACAGAAGTCGATTACCAGCCAAGCACTATTTTGAGGAAGTCCTGCAGGGCGCTCGTTTAATAGAGTCGCAGTGCTCGAAAAACGTTATGTTCAAATGACATGTATGATTTGTGAAACCATGTTTCAAATATATAATATAATGGCTTTTTATACTTGTGCTTTCAAGTATTGAAATACCTCCTGTGCGGCCGTTAATGTATATGTGTATATAACCTGAAAGATGGCAGTCTTCGGCTTCAGCCCCCACGCACATAGTGCGGGGGTGTTTGCAAAAAAGCACATTTTCACACTTAATCCAACGTCTTGGTCCTGTGAAGGTGGTGATAGCGTAGCAAACTAGGCAACCGGACTATAATGCTTTATCACTTCCACTTAGCCATAGGAGTTCGATGGTGGGGCTACTATATAGCCCCTAGGGGCACCGCGCTCCCCGAATTCGGGGCGCGTATGTGCCTGACCGGGAAACGGTCCTTCGTCAAAGTAGAGGAATTCTAAACATTCCGGTGGTCGATCGAGTGGTTGACCAGTCTCTCGCTATATCATGACAGTCAGTTTTCGGATTTCTCTACTGAGGTGCTCACCAGGCCGAACCGGGGCACAATCGCAGTAGTTCTCCTGGTGCCGCATTAGCCGATAGAACGGAACGTAAGGCAGCAAAACACAGGAGCCGGGCAAACCCAACATTTGACCAAAGACATGATTCGGAGCTGATGCATATAAGGCCTAACTCGAGATGCCGAACACTCCCTAAGGTATTCGGTCTTTATGAAAACAGGCAAAACGATGCCCTAAGCCCCTAGTGTCTAGGTACGCGCAAAAACTTCTGATGCGGCCGATGCCAAAACGCCAGCCTCCTCCTCGGTTATGGTAAAAAACCGGGGGATGTGTATCAACAAGAGACAGTAAAAAAGGTTTACGCAGGGTCTTAATCTGAAAAGAATCCTTGCGACGGGTCCCTACTGCACGTCTGCGCCTGTGTCTCCGTTGTGCCATATCCTGGATGGGTGTAGCATGTTGTTCATCTGTAAAAGAGAAGAACTTAGTTTGAAAAAAGGATCGTGCGAAAAATGTATTTAAAATAAACAGAGTATGATTCAAAAAATGAATAAAATTGAGCTTTATTGGCTCTCATTGTAAATGCGTGCAGCCCCTTGTAAAGGGGTACGCGGCTAGTAAGCCCCTTGTTTATTTATACCGGACTCGCCTAACCGTGTCTGGGGTCTGAATGACCTGTTTTAGGGGCTTTGATCAGCAAAGCCGGATTAGTGTGTGGCTGTCAAGGCAGTCTCACGTTCTTCCACGGTCGAGGAACACTCGAAGTTACCCTTTAATGAGATGATGCCGTGTGGACCGGGCATTTTAAGTGTAAGAGACGCGTAATGTGGTATTGCATTAAAGCGGGCGAAAGCTTCGCGTCCCAATAGTGCTTGATGGCTACTTTTAAATGGGGCGATATGGAAGATTAACTTTTCGCGACGGAAGTTGTCGGGTGAACCGAACACAACTTCTAGTAGTAGAGAGCCCGTACAATTGGCATATGGGCCTGGCGTCACTCCTTTAAAGGAAGTGTTGCTATGGCGAATTTTGGTTGGGTCTATCCCCATTCTGCGGATTGTGTCCTGGTATAGCAGGTTTAGATCACTGCCGCCGTCCATTAGGACTTGTGTAAATTGTAGTCCATCGATTATAGGATCCAATATCAAAGCAGTACATCCTATTTTTCGGATACTTCCGGAATAATCCTGATGGTCAAAAGTTATTGGTTTTGACATCCAGTTTCGGGACTCCGCTGGGGTGGACCGTGCGGCGCGTACTTTAGTGTGCGCCGCTCTATTTTTCCTTGTTATCACTTGAAGTGAATTCACTGTTTTGACCTCTTGTGGGAAATTCTTTTGTTTTCCGGCGCTCTACTTGTGGGGTTCGTCATCGTCCTCACTTGGTGTGTCGAGCCCCTTGTGTTTGGCGTTAAGTCGGCCGGACTGCTTGAAGACCCAACAATCTTTGTGGGTATGGTTTGCAGGCTTCCCGGGGGTACTGTGGATTTGACATATCCTATCCAAGATTTTGTTTAGGTTGGATAGCTCGTCGCTGTTTTCCTTGAGAGGCAGTGTTTTGTTGTTCTGCCTAGAGCTTTTGAACCCGGCGTTGACTGCCGTGCTCTTTGGGCCATTTTCCTTAGTCCGGCGCTGGTCTTTTCTGCGTCGTGGTTTCCCATTTCCATCCCTGACCTCGGATGTACTCGGGTCGCTGGTGCTGCATCTTGCCAGCTAGCTATCTTCTCCCGCGCAAAAGCGGGTCATGAGGCTTGTTAGTGCGGCCATTGTCCTTGGCTTTTCCTGGCCGAGGTGTCTGGCGAGCCATTCGTCTCGGACATTATGTTTGAAGGCTGCTAAGGCTTCGGCGTCCGGACAGTCGACTATTTGGTTCTTTTTGGTGAGGAACCTATTCTAGAATTTGCGGGCTGACTCTCCGGGTTGTTGAGTTATGTGACTTAAATCGTCTGCATCCGGAGGGCGGACATAAGTCCCCTGAAAATTTGCCCGAAACGCATCCTCGAGCTCTTCCCAACTTCCAATGGTATTTTCTGGGAGGCTTTTGAGCCAATGCCGGGCTGGCCCTTTGAGCTTGAGGGGTAAGTATTTTATGGCATGGAGGTCATCTCCTCTAGCCATATGTATGTGTAGGATGTAATCCTCAATCCAGACTTCGGGGTCTGTTGTTCCGCCGTATGCCTCTATGTTTACGGGCTTGAATCCCACTGGAAATTCATGATCCAGTACCTCATCGGTGAAACATATGGGGGTGTGCGGCGCCCCTGTATTTGGGTGTATCGTGATTTTCGAATATTCGACGTGTTGTGTTGCTTTTTGGAGCTTTCTTTCTTGGCCCATAGATGGACCTGACCGGGCCATCCTTTTTGCGAGGATCCTTATGCGGATCGCGTGCCGGTATGTGTGCAGCGCCGCTTGCCGCTCTTTGTTTGTCATGTGGTCGTCTATCCGACCGGGCAGCCTCTTTGTTTTTTGATTGTGGGGGCTCTACGGCCTCCTCGTCAAATTCGGGCAATAGTTTGCGCTTCGGGTAGCTCTTTGCTTGGCGGCTATCGCCGTATTTGTCTGCGGTCTTGAGTACTTTGCTCCATTTCATTCTGAGTACATCTTCTGCTGTTTTGAGCTTCCGCTTCTGCTTCTTCAGACTTCATGCAGTGGTGACGAGCCTTTTGTGAAGGTTCTTCTACTCCAATGATGTGTCCAGCATGAGATCATCCGGACTGTTGTTTTCGCTGGGGATGGGTTGTTTATCCAATTCATCCTATTCGGATGGTTGCTTGGTGGCATGTTCGTCGTCCACTGGTTCCCCCTGCTCTATGGTTGGGTCTGTATGGGTGCTGCCGTTGTCGAGGCGGGACTTTGGGCGGCGCTTGCGGCGCCGTCTCGGCTGTTTTTCGAGGGAATTATCCTTCGTAGCGTCCCGTTGTTCCTCGTTATCGCTTCCTTTTGGTGTATCCACCATATATACATCATGAGTTGAGGTGGCTTTCCAGTGCCCTGTGGGTGCTGGTTCTTGGTCGTCTCCAGCATCGTCGTCCATACCGTCGATGTCTTCGGAGTCGAAGTCTAGCATGTCGGTTAGGTTGTCGACAGTGGCTACAAAGTGGGTGGTGGGTGGGCTTTGAATTTCTTCGTCGTCCGCATCCCAACTGTCCTGACCGTGATCCGGCCAGGGCTCTCCTGATAAAGAGAGATACTTTAGCAAATTCAGGATGTCGCCAAAAGGCGAGTGCTGAAAGATGTCCGCAGTGGTGAACTCCATGATCGGCGCCCAATCGGATTCGATTGGTAGGGGCGCGGGAGGTTCAGAGTCCGGCGAGGAGTCCGGCACCTCGGAGTCACGAGCTTCGCAAGGGATAGGGTCGGTATTCGGCTCCATCGCCGTAGAGGTAGCAGCCCCTGAGGCGGTGTCTAGCCACCCATCCTCGATCAGCGCAGTCGGCTCCGAGTTAAGGGTCAGAGCGGACTCTTGTGCGGCCTCCAGGGCACTGTCCGACAGCAGAGCTAAATCATGCCCATCATGACAGTGCGGCGCGCTAGGCTGTGGCTCGAATCCGTTGAGGATCAAGTCTTCGCGGATGTTGGCCGTATAATTCAAACTTCCAAATCTGACCTGATGGCCAGGGGCGTAGCTTTCGATCTGCTCCAGATGGCCAAGCGAATTGGCCCGCAGTGCAAAGCCGCCGAATACGAAGATCTGTCCCGGGAGAAAAGTCTCACCCTGGACTGCGTCGTTGTTGATGATTGAAGGAGCCATCGGGCCTATGAGCAACGACACAGAGGAACTCTCAATGAAAGCACCAATGTCGGTGTCAAAACCGGCGGATCTCGGGTAGGGGGTCCCGAACTGTGCGTCTAGGTGGATGGTAACAGGAGACAGGGGACACGATGTTTTTACCCAGGTTCGGGCCCTCTCGATGGAGGTAAAACCCTACTCCTGCTTGATTAATATTGATGATATGGGTAGTACAAGAGTAGATCTACCACGAGATCAAGGAGGCTAAACCCGAGAAGCTAGCCTATGGTATGATTGTTGTTCATCCCATGGACTAAAACCCTCCGGTTTATATAGACACCGGAGAGGGCTAGGGTTACACAGAGTCGGTTACAAGGGTAGGAGATCTACATATCCATATTGACAAGCTTGCCTTCCACGCCAAGGAAAGTCCCATCCGGACACAGGACGAAATCTTCAATCTTGTATCTTCATAGTCTTGGAGTCTGGCCAATGATGACAGTTCGGCTATCTGGACACCCCCTAGTCTAGGACTCCCTCAATGATCATGCAATGAGCAATATGACAATGATGGAGCGTGTCATAATAAAGGAACGGTGGAAGGTTGCATGGAAATATATCTCGGAATGGCTATGGAAATGCCATAATAGGTAGGTATGGTGGCTGTTTTGAGGAAGGTAAATAATGGGTTCATGATACTGGCGAAAGTTGCGCGGCACAATAGAGGCTAGCAAAGTGGAAGGGTGAGTGTGCGTATATCCATGGACTCACATTAGTCATAAAGAACTCATATACTTATTGCAAAAGTCTACTTAGCCCTAGAAGCAAAGTACTACTACGCATGCCCCTAGAGGGATAGATTGGTAGGAAAAGACCATCGCTCGTCCCCGACTGCCACTCATAAGGAAGACACTCAAAAGAGCACCTCATGCAACAAATTTGTCACACAACTTTTTGTTGGGGGACGTAGTAATTTCAAAAAAAATCCTACGCACACACAAGATCATGGTGATGCATAGCAACAAGAGGGGAGAGTGTCGTCCACGTACCCTCGTAGACCGAAAGCGGAAGCGTTAGAACAACGCGGTTGATGTAGTCATACGTCTTCACGGCCTGGCCGATCAAGCACCGAAACTATGGCACCTCCAAGTTCTAGCACATGTTCAGCTCGATGACGTCCCTCGAACTCCAATCCAGCCGAGTGTCGAGGGAGAGTTTCCTCAGCATGACGGTGTGGTGACGATCTTGATGTTCTACCGGCGTAGGGCTTCGCCTAAGCATCGCTACAATATTATCGAGGAGGACTATGGTGGAGGGGGGCACCGCACATGGCTAAGAGATCAAGAGATCAATTGTTGTCTAGAGGTGCCCCCTGCCCCCGTATATAAAGGAGAAAGGGGGGAGGGGGCAGCCGGCCTGGGAGGAGGCGCGCCAAGGGGAGTCCTACTCCCCTACTCCCACCAGGAGTAGGACTCCCTCCTTCCTTGTTGGACTTCGAGAAGGGGGGAAAGATGAGGGGGAGAGAGGAAGGAAAGGGGGGCGCCGCCCCCCTCTCCTTGTCCTATTCGTACTAGGGGGGAGGGGCGCGCGGCCCTGCCCTGGCCTCCTCTCCTCTTCTCCACTAAGGCCCACTATGGCCCATTAAGCCCCCGGGGGGGTTCCGGTAACCTCCCGGTACTCCGGTAAAATCCCGATTTCACCCGGAACACTTCCGATATCCAAATATAGGCTTCCAATATATCAATCTTCATGTCTCGACCATTTTGAGACTCCTCCTCATGTCCGTAATCACATCCGGGACTCTGAACAACCTTCGGTACATCAAAACTCATAAACTCATAATATAACTGACATCGAAACCTTAAGTGTGCGGACCCTACGGGTTCGAGAACTATGTAGACATGACCGAGACACGTTTCGGGTTGGCTCCTACATATTCTATGAAGATCTTTATCAGTCAAACCGCATAACAACATACGTTGTTCCCTTTGTCATTGGTATGTTACTTGCCCGAGGTTCGATCGTCAGTATCTCAGTACCTAGTTCAATCTCGTTACCGGCAAGTCTCTTTACTCGTTATGTAATGCATCATTTCGTAACTAACTCATTAGTTACATTGATTGCAAGGCTTATAGTGATGTGCATTACTGAGAGGGCCCAGAGATACCTCTCCGACAATACGAGTGACAAAACCTAATCTCGAAATACGCCAACTCAACATGTACCTTTGGAGACACCTCTAGAGCTCCTTTATAATCACCCAGTTACGTTGTGACGTTTGGTAGCACACAAAGTGTTCCTCCGGTAAACGGGAGTTGCATAATCTCATAGTTGTAGGAACATGTATAAGTCATGAAGAAAGCAATAGCAACATACTAAACGATCAAGTGCTAAGCTAACGGAATGGGTCATGTCAATCACATCATTCTACTAATGATGTGATTCCGTTAATCAAATGACAACTCATGTCTATGGTTAGGAAACATAACCATCTTTGGTTAATGAGCTAGTAAAGTAGAGGCATACTAGTGACATTAAGTTTGTCTATGTATTCACACATGTATTATGTTTCCAGTTAATACAATTCTAGCATGAATAATAAACATTTATCATGATATAAGGAAATAAATAATAACTTTATTATTGCCTCTAGGGCATATTTCCTTCAGTCTCCCACTTGCACTAGAGTCAATAATCTAGATTACACAGTAATGATTCTAACACCCATAGAGCCTTGGTGTTGATCATGTTTTGCTCGTGGAAGAGGCTTAGTCAACGGGTCTGCAACATTCAGATTCGTATGTATCTTGCAAATCTCTATGTCTCCCACCTAGACTTGGTCCCGGATGGAATTGAAGCGTCTCTTGATGTGCTTGGTCCTCTTGTGAAATCTGGATTCCTTTGCCAAGGCAATTGCACCAGTATTGTCACAGAAGATCTTCATTGGTCCCGATGCACTAGGTATGACACCTAGATCGGAAATGAACTCCTTCATACAGACTCCTTCATTTGCTGCTTCCGAAGCAGCTATGTACTCCGCTTCGCATGTAGATCCCGCCATGACGCCTTGTTTAGAACTGCACCAACTGACAGCTCCACCATTTAATATAAACACGTATCCGGTTTGCGATTTAGAATCGTCCGGATCAGTGTCAAAGCTTGCATCGACGTAACCATTTACGACCAGCTCTTTGTCACCTCCATAAACGAGAAACATATCCTTAGTCCTTTTCAGGTATTTCAGGGTGTTCTTGACCGTTGTCGAGTGATCCACTCCTGGATTACTTTGGTACCTCCCTGCTAAACTTATTGCTAAGCATACATCAGGTCTGGTACACAGCATTGCATACATGATAGAGCCTATGGCTGAAGCATAGGGAACATCTTTCATTTTCTCTCTATCTTCTGCTGTGGTCAGGCATTGAGTCTGACTCAACTTCACATCTTGTAATACAGGCAAGAACCCTTTCTTTGCCTGATCCATTTTGAACCTTTTCAAAACTTTATCAAGGTATGTGCTTTGTGAAAGTCCAATTAAGCGTCTTGATCTATCTCTATAGATCTTGATGCCCAATATGTAAGCAGCTTCATCGAGGTCTTTCATCGAAAAACTTTTATTCAAGTATCCCTTTATGCTATCCAGAAATTCTATATCATTTCCAATTAACAATATGTCGTCTACATATAATATCATAAATGCTACAGTGCTCCCACTCACTTTCTTGTAAATACAGGCTTCTCCAAAAGTCTGTATAAAACCATATGCTTTGATCACACTATCAAAGCATTTATTCCAACTCCGAGAGGCTTGCACCAGTCCATAAATGGATCGCTGGAGCTTGCACACTTTGTTAGCACCTTTTGGATCGACAAAACCTTTTAGTTGCATCATATACAACTCTTCTTCCAGAAATCCATTCAGGAATGCAGTTTTGACATCCATTTGCCATATTTCATAATCATAAAATGCGGCAATTGCTAACATGATTCAAACAGACTTAAGCATCGCTACGGGTGAGAAAGTCTCCTCGTAGTCAACCCCTTGAACTTGTCGAAAACCTTTCACAACAAGTCGAGCTTTGTAGACAGTTACATTACCATCAGCGTCAGTCTTCTTCTTGAAGATCCATTTATTCTCGATGGCTTGCCGATCATCGGGCAAGTCAACCAAAGTCCATACTTTGTTCTCATACATGGATCCCATCTCAGATTTCATGGCCTCAAGCCATTTTGCGGAATCTGGGCTCATCATCGCTTCCTCATAGTTCGTAGGTTCGCCAGGGTCAAGTAACATGACTTCCAGAATAGGATTACCGTACCACTCTGGAGCGGATCTTACTCTGGATGACCTACGAGGTTCTGTAGTAACTTGATCTGAAGTTTCATGATCAATATCATTAGCTTCCTCGCTGATTGGTGTAGTTGTCACAGGAACCGATTTCTGTGATGAACTACTTTTCAATAAGGGAGCAGGTACAGTTACCTCATCAAGTTCTACTTTCCTCCCACTCACTTCTTTCGAGAGAAACTCCTTTTCTAGAAAGGATCCGAATTTAGCAACAAAAGTCTTGCCTTCAGATTTGTGATAGAAGGTGTACCCAATAGTCTCTTTTGGGTATCCTATGAAGACACATTTCTCCGATTTGGGTTCGAGCTTATTTGGTTGAAATTTCTTCACATAAGCATCGCAGCCCCAAACTTTAAGAAACGACAACTTTGGTTTCTTGCCAAACCACAGTTCATAAGGCGTCGTCTCAACGGATTTTGATGGTGCCCTATTTAACATGAATGCGGCCATCTCTAAAGCATAACCCCAAAACAATAGCGGTAAATCAGTAAGAGACATCATTGATCGCACCATATCTAGTAAAGTATGATTACGACGTTCGGACACACCATTTCGTTGTGGTGTTCCGGGTGGCGTGAGTTGCGAAACTATTCCGCATTGTTTCAAATGTAAAACAAACTCGTAACTCAAATATTCTCCTCCACGATCAGATCGTAGAAACTTTATTTCTTGTTATGATGATTTTCCACTTCACTCTGAAATTCTTTGAACTTTTCAAATGTTTCAGACTTGTGTTTCATGAAGTAGATATACCCATATCTGCTCAAATCATCTGTGAAGGTGAGAAAATAACGATACCCGCCGTGAGCCTCAATATTCATTGGACCACACACATCAGTATGTATGATTTCCAATAAATCAGTTGCTCGCTCCATAGTTCCGGAGAACGGCATTTTAGTCATCTTGCCCGTAAGGCACGGTTCGCAAGTACCAAGTGATTCATAATCAATTGATTCAAGAAGTCCATCAGTATGGAGTTTCTTCATGCGCTTTACACCAATATGACCCAAACGGCAGTGCCACAAATAAGTTGCACTATCATTATCAACTCTGCATCTTTTGGCTTCAACATTATGAATATGTGTATCACTACTATCGAGATTTAATAAAAATAGACCACTCTTTAAGGGTGCATGACCATAAAAGATATTACTCATATAAATAGAACAACCATTATTCTCTGATTTAAATGAATAACCGTCTCGCATCAAACAAGATCTAGATATAATGTTCATGCTTAACGCTGGCACCAAATAACAATTTTTCAGGTCTAAAACTAATCCCGAACACAGATGTAGAGGTAGCGTGCCGACCGCGATCTCATCGACTTTGGAACCATTTCCCACGTGCATCGTCACCTTGTCCTTAGCCAATCTTTGCTTAATCTGTAGTCCCTGTTTCGAGTTGCAAATATTAGCAACAGAACCAGTATCAAATACCCAGGTGCTACTACGAGCATTAGTAAGGTACACATCAATAACATGTATATCACATATACCTTTGTTCACCTTCTATCCTTCTTATCCGCCAAATACTTGGGCAGTTCCACTTCTAGTGACCAGTCTGTTTGCAGTAGAAGCACTCAGTCTCATGCTTAGGTCAAGATTTGGGTTTCTTCTCTTGAGCAACAACTTGTTTGTTGTTCTTCTTGAAGCTCCCCTTCTTCTTCCCTTTACCTTTTTTCTTGAAACTGGTGGTCTTATTGACCATCAACACTTGATGCTCCTTCTTGATTTCTACCTCCACAGCCTTTAGCATTGCGAAGAGCTCAGGAATAGTCTTGTCCATCCCTTGCATGTTATAGTTCATCACGAAGCTCATATAGCTTGGTGGCAGTGATTGAAGAATTCTGTCAATGACACTATCATCAGGAAGATTAACTCCCAGTTGAACCAAGTGATTATTATACCCAGACATTTTGAGGATATGTTCACTGACAGAACTATTCTCTTCCATATTGCAGCTATAGAACTTATTGGAGACTTCATATCTCTTAATCTGGGAATTTGCTTGAAATATTAACTTCAACTCCTGGAACATCACATATGCTCCATGACGTTCAAAACGTCGTTGAAGTTCCGGTTCTAAGCCGTAAAGCATGGCACACTGAACTATCGAGTAGTTATCAGCTTTGCTCTGCCAGACATTCTTAACATCGTCAGTTGCATCTGCAGCAGGCCTGGCACCCAGTGGTGCTTCCAGGACGTAATTCTTCTGTGCAGCAATGAGGATAATCCTCAAGTTACGGACCCAGTCCGTGTATTTGCTACCATCATCTTTCAACTTAGCTTTCTCAAGGAACGCATTAAAATTCAACGGAACAACAGCACGAGCCGTCTATCTACAAAAAACATAGACAAGCAAAATACTATCAGGTACTACGTTCATGATAAATTTAAGTTCAATTAATCATATTACTAAAGAACTCCCACTTAGATAGACATCCCTCTAGTCATCTAAGTGATCACGTGATCCAAATCAACTAAACCATGTCCGATCATCACGTGAGATGGAGTAGTTTTCAATGGTGAACATCACTATGTTGATCATATCTACTATGTGATTCACGTTCGACCTTTAGGTCTCCGTGTTCCGAGGTCATATTTGTGTATGCTAGGCTTGTCAAGTTCAACCTGAGTATTTCGCGAGTGCAACTGTTTTGCACCCGTTGTATTTGAACGTAGAGCCTATCACACCCGATCATCACGTGGTGTCTCAGCACGAAGAACTTTCGCAACGGTGCATACTCAGGGAGAACACTTCTTGATAATTAGTGAGAGATCATCTTATAATGCTACCGTCAATCAAAGCAAAATAAGATGCATAAAGGATAAACATCACATGCAATCAATATAAGTGATATGATATGGCCATCATCATCTTGTGCTTGTGATCTCCATCTCCGAAGCACCGTCGTGATCACCATCGTCACCGGCGCGACACCTTGATCTCCATCGTAGCATCGTTGTCGTTTCGCCATCTATTGCTTCTATGACTATCGCTACCGCTTAGTGATAAAGTAAAGCAATTACAGGGCGCTTGCATTTCATACAATAAAGCGACAACCATATGGCTCCTGCCAGTTGCCGATAACTCGGTTACAAAACATGATCATCTCATACAATAAAATATAGCATCACGTCTTGACCATATCACATCACAACATGCCCTGCAAAAACAAGTTAGACGTCCTCTACTTTGTTGTTGCAAATTTTACGTGGCTGTTACGGGTTGAGCAAGAACCGTTCTTACCTACGCATCAAAACCACAACGATAGTTCGTCAAGTTAGTGTTGTTTTAACCTTCGCAAGGACCGGGTGTAGCCACACTCGGTTCAACTAAAGTTGGAGAAACTGACACCCGCCAGCCACCTGTGTGCAAAGCACGTCGGTAGAACCAGTCTCGCATAAGCGTACACGTAATATCGGTCGGGCCGCTTCATCCAACAATACCGCCGAACCAAAGTATGACATGCTGGTAAGCAATATGACTTGTATCGCCCACAACTCACTTGTGTTCTACTCGTGCATATAATATCTACACATAAAACCTGGCTCGGATGCCACTGTTGGGGAACGTAGTAATTTCAAAAAAAATCCTACGCACACACAAGATCATGGTGATGCATAGAAACGAGAAGGGAGAGTGTCGTCCACGTACCCTCGTAGAACGAAAGTGGAAGCGTTAGAACAACGCGGTTGATGTAGTCATATGTCTTCATGGCCCGATCGATCAAGCACCGAAACTACGGCACCTCCGAGTTCTAGCACACGTTCAGCTCAATGATGTCCCTCGAACTCCGATCCAGCTGAGTGTCGAGGGAAAGTTCCGTTAGCACGATGGCGTGGTGACGATCTTGATGTTCTACTGTGATACGTCTCCAACGTATCTATAATTTTTTATTGCTCCATGCTACTTTATCTACTGTCTTGGACTATATTGGGCTTTATTTTCCACTTTTATATTATTTTTGGGACTAACCTATTAACCGGAGGCCCAGCCCAGAATTGTTGTTTTTTGCCTATTTCAGTGTTCCGAAGAAACGGAATATCAAACGGAGTCCAAACGGAATGAAACCTTCGGGAACGTGATTTTCCAACCGAACGTGATCTAGGAGACTTGGACCCTACTCCAAGCAGTGCCAGAGGTGGTCACGAGGGTGGAGGGCGCCCCTCCCCCATGGGCGCGCCCCCCTACCTCATGGGCCCCCTGACGCTCCACCGGCGTACTCCTTCCTCCTATATATACCTACGTATCCCCGTACGATCAGAACAGGAGGCAAAAACCTAATTCCACTGCCGCAACCTTCTGTATCCACGAGATCCCATCTTGGGGCCTATTCCGGAGCTCCGCCGGAGGGGGCATCCACCATGGAGGGCTTCTACATCATCACCATAGCCCCTCCGATGAAGTGTGAGTAGTTTACTTCAGACCTTCGGGTCCATAGCTAGTAGCTAGATGGCTTCTTCTCTCTTTTTAGATCTCAATACAATGTTCTCCCCCTCTCTCGTGGAGATCTATTCGATGTAATCTTCTTTTTGCGGTGTGTTTGTTGAGGCCGATGAATTGTGGGTTTATGACCCAGTATTATCTATGGAAAATATTTGATTCTTCTCTGAATTCTTTTTATGATTGAGTTATCTTTGCAAGTCTCTTCGAATTATCCTTTTTGGTTTGGCCAACTAGATTGGTAGTTCTTGCAATGGGAGAAGTGCTTAGCTTTGGGTTCAATCTTGCGGTGTCCTTACTCAGTGACAGAAAGAGTTGCAAGGCACGTATTGTATTGTTGCCATCGAGGATAACAAGATGGGTTTTTTATCATATTGCATGATTTATCCCTCTACATCATGTCATCTTGCTTAAAGCGTTACTCTATTTTTAACTTAATACTTTAGATGCATGCTGGATAGCAGTCGATGAGTGGGGTAATAGTAGTAGATGCAGAATCGTTTCGATCTACTTGTTTTGGACGTGATGCCTATATACATGATCATTGCCTAGATATACTCATAACTATGCTCAATTCTGTCAATTGCTCAACAGTAATTTGTTCACCCACCATAGAATATATATGTTCTTGAGAGAAGCCACTAGTGAAACCTATGGCCCCCGGGTCTATTCTCATCATATCAATCTCTATCACTTTATTTACTTGCTTTGTTTTACTTTGCCTTTTACTTTTTACTTTGCATCTATCTATCAAAAATACCAAAAATATTATTTATCATCTCTATCAGATCTCACTATCGTAAGTGACCGTGAAGGGATTGACAACCCCTAATCGCGTTGGTTGCGAGTTGCTATCGTTTTGTGTAGGTAGGTACGAGGGACTTGTGCGTGGTCTCCTACTGGATTGATACCTTGGTTCTCAAAAACTGAGGGAAATACTTACGCTACTTTGCTGCATCATCCTCTCCTCTTCGGGTAAATCCAACGCAGTGTTCAAGAGGTAGCAAGAAGAATTTCTTGCGCTGTTGCCGGGGAGGCTCACGCAAGCAAGTCAACCATACCAAGTACCCATCGCAATCCCTATCTCTCACATTACATTATTTGCCATTTGCCTCTCGTTTTCCTCTCCCCCACTTCACCCTTGCCGTTTTATTTGCCCTCTCTTTCCCAATCTCCTCCTCTCTTTCCCGTTTGCCTTTTCTCGTTGCCTTTCTGTTTGCTTGTGTGTTGGATTACTTGTTGCCATGGCGCAAGATAATACCAAATTGTGTGATTTCTCGAATACCAATAATAATGATTTCCTTAGTACTCCGATTGCTCCTCTTAATAATGATGAGTCTTGTGAAATCAATACCGCTTTGCTGAATCTTGTTATGAAAGATCAATTCGTCGGCCTTCCTAGTGAAAATGCCGCTACTCATCTAAACAATTTTGTTGATTTGTGTGATATGCAAAAGAAGAAAGATATGGATAACAATATTTTCAAATTGAAGTTATTTCCGTTTTCACTTAGAGATCGTGCTAAAGTTTGGTTTTCATCTTTGCCTAAAAATAGTATTGATTCTTGGAACAAGTGCAAAGATGCTTTTATCTCTAAGTATTTTCCTCCCACTAAGATCATCACTCTTAGGAACGATATTATGAATTTTAAACAACTTGATCATGAGCATGTCGCCCAATCTTGGGAAAGAATGAAATTAACGCTTCGCAATTGCCCTACTCATGGTTTGAATTTATGGATGATCATACAAAAATTTTATGCCGGATTGAATTTTGCTTCAAGAAATCTTTTGGATTCGGCCACGGGAGGCACTTTTATGGAAATTACGTTAGGAGATGCTACCAAATTGCTTGATAATATTATGGCTAATTATTCTCAATGGCACACCGAATGATCTTCTAGTAAAAAAGTGCATGCTATAGAAGAAATTAATGTTTTGAGTGAAAAGATGGATGAACTTATGAAGATGTTTGCTCCTAAAAACACTCCTCTTGATCCCAATGATATGCCTTTATCTACTTTGCTTGAGAATAATATGAATCTATGGATGTGAATTTTTTTGGTAGGAATAGTTTTGGAACCAACGCTTATGGAGGGAATTTTAATCCTAGGCCTTATCCTAGTAATCCTTCTAATAATTATGGAAATTCCTACAGCAACTCTTATGGAAATTTTAATAAGATGCCCTCTGAATTTTAGAGTAGTGTTAAAGAGTTTATGAATTCACAAAAGAATTTTAATGCTTTGCTTGAAGAGAAATTGCTTAAAGTTGATGATTTGGCTAGGAACGTTGATAGAATTTCTCTTGAAATTGATTCTTTAAAGCTTAGATCTATTCCTCCTAAGCATAATATCAATGAGTCTCTCAAAGCCATGAGAATTTCCATTGATGAGTGCAAGGAAAGAACCGCTAGGATGCGTGCTTCCAAAGGTGCCTTTATTAAAGCGTGTTCTTCCAATTCCTATGAAAACCAAGATGAAGATCTAAAAGTTATTGATGTATCCCATATTAAATCTTTGTTTTGCAATATGAATCTTGATGAATCTGAATATGATCTTCCTTTACCTAGTAGGCGTTCTAGGAATTCGGAGTTTCTAGATCTTGATGATGAAATTGATGAAAGTGGGATTGAAATAAATAAAAACCAAGATGTTGCTAAACCCACTATATTGGATCTCAAGGAATTTAATTATGAAAATTGCTCTTTGATTGGTTGTATTTCCTTGTTGCAATCTGTGCTAGATTCTCCTCATGCTTATAGTCAAAATAAAGCCTTTACCGAACACATTGTTGATGCTTTGATGCAATCTTATGAAGAAAAACTTGAGTTGAAAGTTTCTATCCCTAGAAAACTCTATGATGAGTGGGAACCTACTATGTGACGCCCCCGATTCAATCGTACACTAATCATGCACGCAAACGTGTACGATCAAGATCAGGGACTCACGGGAAGATATCATAACACAACTCTAAAACATAAATAAGTCATACAAGCATCATAATACAAGCCAGGGGCCTCGAGGGCTCGAATACAAGTGCTCGATCATAGACGAGTCAGCGGAAGCAACAATATCTGAGTACAGACATAAGTTAAACAAGTTGCCATAAGATGGCTAGCACAAACTGGGATACAGATCGAAAGAGGTGCATGCCTCCTGCCTGGGATCCTCCTAACTACTCCTGTCGTCGTCAGCAGCCTGCACGTAGTAGTAGGCACCTCCAGTGTAGTAGTCGTTGTCGACGGAGGCGTCTGGCTTCTGGGCTCCAGCATCTGGTTGCGAAAACCAGGTAGAAGGGAAAGGGGGAAAAGGGGGGAAAAGCAACCATGAGTACTCATCCAAAGTACTCGCAAGCAAGGAGCTACACTACATATGCATGAGTATATGTGTAAAGGGCCATATCAGTGGACTGAACTGCAGAATGCTAGAATAAGAGGGGGATAGCTAATCCTGTCGAAGACTATGCTTCTGGCCACCTCCATCTTGTAGCATGTAGAAGAGAGTAGATTGAAGTCCTCCAAGTAGCATCGCATAGCATAATCCTACCCGGCGATCCTCCCCTCGTCGCCCTGTGGAAAAGTGATCACCGGGTTGTCTGTGGAACTTGTTTGGGTGTGTTTTATTAAGTATCCAGTTCTAGTTGTCATAAGGTCAAGGTACAACTCCGGGTTGTCCTTTTACCGAGGGACACGGCTATTCGAATAGATTAACTTCCCTGCAGGGGTGCACCACATAACCCAACACGCTCGATCCCATTTGGCCGGACACACTTTCCTGGGTCATGCCCGGCCTCGGAAGATCAACACGTCGCGGCCCCACCTAGGCCTAACAGAGAGGTCAGCACGTCGGTCTAACTCCTATGGCGCAGGGGTCTGGGCCCATCGCCCATTGCACACCTGCATGTTGCATGGGCGGCCGAAAGCAGAACTAGCCCCCTAATACAAGAGCAGGCTTATGTTCCAATCCGGCGCGCGCCGCTCAGTCGCTGACGTCTAGAAGGCTTCGGCTGATACCACGACGTCGAGTGCCCATATCTTTCCCACGTAGTTGGTTAGTGCGTATAGACCAAATGGCCAGACTCAGATCAAATACCAAGATCTCGTTAAGCGTGTTATTATGGAGCAACCGCGGACGCCGACCAGGGCCAGGCCCACCTCTCGCCTAGGTGGTCTCAACCTGCCCTGTCTCTCCGCCACAAAGAAACACACAGAGGGTCGTCGGGACAAAGGTCCTTTCAGCCCCCAATCCGTGAATCACTCGCGGGTACTCTTCGAGCGGACCCGACTTTAGTCACCATCTGTAGTATGTATATATGTATAGTATATACCCATGATCACCTCCCAAGTGATCACGGCCCGATAGTATAGCAAGGCAGACCGACAAGAATGTAGGGCCACAGATGATAAACTAGCATCCTATACTAAGTATCTAGGATTGCAGGTAAGGTATCAACAGATGTAGCAACAATGTCAGGCTATGCATCAGAATAGGATTAATGGAAAGCAGTAACATGCTACACTACTCTAATGCAGGCAGTATACATGAGAATAGGCGATATCTGGTGATCAAGGGGGGGGGCTTGCCTGGTTGCTCTAGCAAGTAGGAGGGGTCGTCAACTCCGTAGTCGGACTGGGCAGCAGCGGCATCGGTCTCGGTGTCTAGCGAGAGAAGAGGGGGAAGAAACAATAAATACAATGCAAAGAAATGCATGACGATGCATGACATGACAATGAGCGTTGTTAGGGGTGCCCAAACGCGGTAGTAGGTGGTACCGGCGAAGGGGGGTAAACATCCGGGAAAGTATCCCCGGTGTTTCGCGTTTTCGGACAGATGAACCGGAGGGGGAAGGTTGCGTGTTTGCTATGCTAGGGCTGTGTGGCGGACGATCGGGCTGCATATCTGGATTCGTCTCGTCGTTCTGAGCAACTTTCATGTAGAAAGTATTTTCATCTGAGCTTCGGTTTATTTTATATTAATTTTAAAAGGATTTTATCATTTTCTAGAATTAACAGAATTAATTTAATCCTCTAATGCATTTATGACGTCAGCATGACATCAGCGGTCAACTCTGGCCGTTGACCTGGTCAACCTGACATGTGGGTCCCGCATGTCATACTCTGTTTATTCTAATTAGGATTTAACTAATCTAATTACTGTTTAATTAATTAACAATAGTTAATTAGGTGTACTAAACATGATTAGTTAAGTTAATTAATTAATTAATTAATTATTACTAGTTTATTCTTTTTTTATTCTTTTCGTTCTATTCTGGGGCTGGCCCCACTGGTCAGGGACCCAACCCAACCGGGGTGGGCGAACGGGAAACGGGCGCAGTTGAGCACCCGATTGGGCGCAGCGGGGCGAGGCCGTGGCCACGGCGGGGCGACGGGAAAGTAGCGGGGCGGTGGACGAGCAGCAGGGGGAGGCAACGGTGACCAGCGTGAAGGGCGCCGCGGGCGGAGCGAAGCAGAGGCCTCGGCGCACGATGTCAAAGAGCGGAGAGGAGAGGAGGAGGCGCGGAGCGCGGACGCGGGGTGAAGGCCATGGTCGCCGCGAGCGCGCGTGCGCGAGGGCTCGTGCTGGGGGGGAAGCGGACGGTGGGGTGGCGCGGGTGAGCACCGACATGAGGGCACGGGGAGGAGGAGGACCGGGGTCCTCACCAGCGTTGTAGGGAAAATGGCAGCGGTTGTCGAGGAGGAGGACGGGGACGCGGTCGACAACGAAGAGGATGGCGAGGCGGCGATCCGGGCGAGGAAGGTTCGGTGAGGTGGTGGTGGTGACAACGGGCGATGGCGTCGGGTCGGTGACGTGGCGAGGCTGCGGCTTCAGGCGGGCGTCGCGCGAGGGAGAGGAGAGGCGAGGAGTCCGAGAGGGCGGCGCCGGCGCCGGCTGGCGCCGGCCTTAGCGGAGCCGCGGCGTTGGGAGGCGTCGGGGCAAGGGCGTGGTCACCCCGATCCCGATCTAGATCGGGGGAGTGGGGGGGAGCAAGCGAGTGGTTGTGGGGGGGAGTGCGTGGTGGTAGTGGGTTAGGGTTTCGGGGATGGGGGATATGGCGAGGCCGGTTGGGCCAGGGGAAGCTGGGCCGGCCTGGCAGGTCGTGGCCCAGTTGGGCCGGTGGCCTGCTAGGCCAGAGCCCCGGGGGTTTCTTTTCCATTTTTTTGTTTGTTTTTCTCTTTTGTATTTTCTTTCTTTTATTTATTTTCTCTTCTGTTTTAATTCAAGTTAAAATATTTATGCATTTTATAAAACTATGTCCTCTACACCATAATTATCTATGTAATATTTAGTTCAAACCGAACATTTTTATTTTAAATGTTTGAAAACTTTTATTGTTTGACTTAAATTCAAAATTTGAATTTGAATCATTTCAAACTAACGCGAGTTTATTAACAGAAATCGAGGTGACGTGGCATCATTAGTAGAGGGTTACTATAGCTTAATTATCCGGGCATCACAATTCTCCTCTACTACAAGAAATCTCATCCCGAGATTTTAGAGGTAAAGAAGGGGGGGCTAGTTACGAAATTCTAACGGATCTTCTCGGCCTTGGTTGCTCTTCTCGAAGAGGTCGATCCCTTACATTGACGACTTCATTTTTCTGCTTCAAGTCATCATGATGAAGTCGGCAGGCTTTCTTCGAGGGTTCCATCGTACTTACGAATGAATAAGGGGGTATTCAGAGAGAACGAACCTCTACAAGGTTGACTATCTGGTCGATAACATCGGGGAAGCTGGCAGAAAGTAACTCTCGAATGGAAACTTAAGAAAATATCGAGTGCAAAGTAAAGAGGTTTCATGGGAAGTTTCGAGCGAGCAGGCAACCGTTCAATGCCTGAAACAAAGTGTGAAAGGGGTTTAGAGCAACGGGAATAAGTATTGTGTCCGATACCAGAATTGATCAACAGGCAAGTGGCCCGTGAATTACATACAAAGTCAAGCACGAGGAATAAATTTGACAACAGGTTGTACAGGAGAGTCAGGTTTCGATCCTGTGGAACTATGGGTTATGGTCCCACCATGTGGGTTAAAAGTAGAAAGGGGGCTGACATCTTATACGATCACGATAGCAAGGCATGTCAGAGAGTAGCATGTCAGTTATATCGGCAACAATGTTGGTACCAAGGGCGAGGGACGAAGAGAACCATTTTCCCGCTCGTTGAAGCGAGGCGGGCCAAGAGGCAAAGTTCTCATCCATCGGCGGTTACCGAAATGTCATCAACAATAGAAACAGGGTCTCACTGGCAGAGTTGTACACCGAGGTGTTTACATAAGCAGTGAATTATTACTGCTTAGATTATATAGATCACAAGAAAGGTCAAACAAACCAATGGAAAGGAAAATGTGATCATCAGGTTAAATAGAACAATGGAAAGGAAATTTAAACACATAATTCAGGGGTATATCCTTCCCAAGGACAAGCAGAGCATGATATCCATGACAGGATATTATGAAGAAAACTCCTTAGGTAGGGGAGAGAAATTTCATGACATTACCCATACAACGGTGTTTGGATAATTGAGCAAGAAACATTTAGCATTGGGCTTCAAATGTTCTTGTTGAAAATCAGAGTATCACAGACATGCTTCGAGATAGCATTAACATGGTCTTCAAGCAAAGGTCAGACTTTGGATATAGGAAGGATCCATTAGGAACAACTTGTAGAATAAGCCTTACAATTTCCTCGAGATACCAGAGGTTAATACTCGAGGAAGATCAAAAATAGAGGTTGCCGAGATGTATCGATCAACAAAAGACAAGTGCTTTAACTTGTTTGAGAAATGGAATAAAGGAGAAAATGTGGTCGGGACCACAATTGCAAATGATCAATACATAGATACCAGATGATTCCATATCAAGGAAATAGTTATTATTACAAGAAGCTTCTATGATAGGATCTACATCGTGTCCATGGGCATGAACACAAAGGTTCAAGGTCGACTCCCACTTCCTCAATGCATAACCTTACATTGACCTCTCGTATTTTTAAAATGACATCAGTTGTGGAAAGTTTTACCTGGTGCAATACCAAATAAGTATGACCCGTGAAATCTTTCGGGTTTGCACATATTAGGGAAGGCATTGGTTCAACCCATCGGGGCTTCTTAGGAACATATACCACAAGCTTCAAGAGTACATATCACCAGCTCGAAAGCAGAGCATGGTTGACAAAAGGAGAGGATACCATTTACCAAAGGCATTATGTATCAGAGAAAGAACTCACAAGGTGATTAATTATGAAGGACATTGTCAGATAATAATCCAACAATGGATATGGCGATCCACAATGGAGCTGATGTGAGTATCGATACCCAATCAGAGGAAGAAAGAATGCAATGCATCGGTTTTTAGAACATCTAAATAATTCAATGTTTAATTAGCAAAGGAATTATGATTCCAAATCGAAGGATCAGAAGCAGACGCTCTGGTTAAGGATGGATAAGCAGAATAGACTTAGGGGTACAACCGATGGCAATTGATTGGTCGAGAACCAGCTCATGTTTCAAAAATGACGTTTGAGCTGAAAGGATGAATTCTAATTGCGACTGACGATTGCGAACATCCGCATCATATTGAATCAACGGTCTCAAAATGATAGTGCAAAGGATGTCAATGAATAATGCTAGACATTTGGATTTAACCATAATGCAGGCAGACAAGAATTTCTAGAGCCATAGGCTGCAGAGGATTCTCGAAAAATCGGATAATATTTTGAAGAATTTTGTGAAACACCTGAACAACTAGGGAGAAACAGATCGTCGGTAAGTGTGAGGATTAATTTGTAGGTGTATTCAGGCGACAAGGAACTGCAAGGCAGTAGGCACAAATGATTCTCGGAACAACAGAGAGAATTCTGAGGTATCTTGTAATAACAAGATCAACTGGGAAGCATCGTATGAATGGCGAGTATACGTGGTTATCCACAGGGGTTTATCAATGGAAGGGAATTGCAAAAGCGACGCCATAAAGTCTCACGAGAACATCGGAGAGTATCTTCGGATTCTTCTGGTGTAGCAGACGATCATCTGTAATAAGGGGCTCTCCAGGAGAAAGTATTATCGAGAACCTAGAGTCAGAGTTAGTAAAATCATTTAACCCAAGCAGAAGAGAGTTCAGAGTCCCAGAGTAAAGGTCGAGGAGTAAAAGATCCTACTACCACCCAATGGCGAAGTGGGCACGTAAGCCACACGGCCATGTTAGTAAAAGTTTTCCAATGACTAGACTCGACTTCGGCCAAGGAGTGTGGAAGGGGGATTCCTACAGGCAGTCGGCTCTGATACCAACTTGTGACACCCCCGATTCAACCGTACACTAATCATGCAGGCAAACGTGTACGATCAAGATCAGGGACTCACGGGAAGATATCATAACACAACTCTAAAACATAAATAAGTCATACAAGCATCATAATACAAGCTAGGGGCCTCGAGGGCTCGAATACAAGTGCTCGATCATAGACGAGTCAGCGGAAGCAACAATATCTGAGTACAGACATAAGTTAAACAAGTTGCCATAAGATGGCTAGCACAAACTGGGATACAGATCGAAAGAGGTGCATGCCTCCTGCCTGGGATCCTCCTAACTACTCCTGGTCGTCGTCAGCAGCCTGCACGTAGTAGTAGGCACCTCCAGTGTAGTAGTCGTCGTCGACGGTGGCGTCTCGCTTCTGGGCTCCAGCATCTGGTTGTGACAACCAGGTAGAAGGGAAAGGGGGAAAAGGGGGAAAAAGCAACCGTGAGTACTCATCCAAAGTACTCGCAAGCAAGGAGCTACACTACATATGCATGGGTATATGTGTAAAGGGCCATATTAGTGGACTGAACTGCAGAATGCCAGAATAAGAGGAGGATAGCTAATCCTGTCGAAGACTACGCTTCTGGCCACCTCCATCTTGTAGCATGTAGAAGAGAGTAGATTGAAGTCCTCCAAGTAGCATCGCATAGCATAATCCTACCCGGCGATCCTCCCCTCGTCGCCCTGTGGAAAAGCGATCACCGGGTTGTCTGTGGAACTTGTCTGGGTGTGTTTTATTAAGTATCTGGTTCTAGTTGTCATAAGGTCAAGGTACAACTCCGGGTCGTCCTTTTACCGAGGGACACGGCTATTCGAATAGATTAACTTCCCTGCAGGGGTGCACCACATAACCCAACACGCTCGATCCCATTTGGCCGAACACACTTTCCTGGGTCATGCCCGGCCTCGGAAGATCAACACGTCGCAGCCCCACCTAGGCCTAACAGAGAGGTCAGCACGCCGGTCTAACTCCTATGGCGCAGGGGTCTGGGCCCATCGCCCATTGCACACCTGCATGTTGCGTGGGCGGCCGAAAGCAGAACTAGCCCCCTAATACAAGAGCAGGCTTACGTTCCAATCCGGCGCGCGCCGCTCAGTCGCTGACGTCTAGAAGGCTTCGGCTGATACCACGACGTCGAGTGCCCATATCTTTCCCACGTAGTTGGTTAGTGCGTATAGACCAAATGGCCAGACTCAGATCAAATACCAAGATCTCGTTAAGCGTGTTATTATGGAGCAACCGCGGACGCCGACCAGGGCCAGGCCCACCTCTCGCCTAGGTGGTCTCAACCTGCCCTGTCTCTCCGCCACAAAGATCCACACAGAGGGTCGTCGGGACAAAGGTCCTTTCAGCCCCCAATCCGTGAATCACTCGCGGGTACTCTTCGAGCGGACCCGACTTTAGTCACCATCTGTAGTATGTATATTTGTATAGTATATACCTGTGATGACCTCCCAAGTGATCACGGCCCGATAGTATAGCAAGGCAGACCGACAAGAATGTAGGGCCACAGATGATAAACTAGCATCCTATACTAAGTATCTAGGATTGCAGGTAAGGTATCAAAAGATGTAGCAACAATGTCAGGCTATGCATCAGAATAGGATTAACGGAAAGCAGTAACATGCTACACTACTCTAATGCAGGCAGTATAGAGGAGAATAGGCGATATCTGGTGATCAAGGGGGGGGGCTTGCCTGGTTGCTCTGGCAAGTAGGAGGGGTCGTCAACTCCGTAGTCGGACTGGGCAGCAGCGGCATCGGTCTCGGTGTCTAGCGAGAGAAGAGGGGGAAGAAACAATAAATACAATGCAAACAAATGCATGACGATGCATGACATGACAATGAGCGTTGCTAGGGGTACCTAAACGCGGTAGTAGGTGGTACCGGCGAAGGGGGGAAACATCCGGGAAAGTATCCCCGGTGTTTCGCGTTTTCGGGCAGATGAACCGGAGGGGGAAGGTTGCGTGTTTGCTATGCTAGGGATGTGTGGCGGACGATCGGGCTGCATATCTGGATTCGTCTCGTTGTTCTGAGCAACTTTCATGTAGAAAGTATTTTCATCTGAGCTATGGTTTATTTTATATTAATTTTAAAAGGATTTTATCATTTTCTAGAATTAACAGAATTAATTTAATCCTCTAATGCATTTATGACGTCAGCATGACATCAGCGGTCAACTCTGGCCGTTGACCTGGTCAACCTGACATGTGGGTCCCGCATGTCATACTCTGTTTATTCTAATTAGGATTTAACTAATCTAATTACTATTTAATTAATTAACAATAGTTAATTAGGTGAACTAAACATGATTAGTTAAGTTAATTAATTTTGTTAATTAATTAATTAAATAATTAATTAATTGTTATTACTAGTTTATTCTTTTCGTTCTATTCTTGGGCTGGCCCCACTGGTCAGGGACCCAGCCCAACCGGGGCGGGCGAACGGGAAACGGGCGCAGTTGAGCGCCCGATTGGGCGCAGCGGGGCGAGGCCGTGGCCACGGCGGGGCGACGGGCAAGTAGCGGGGCGGTGGACGAGCAGCAAGGGGAGGCAACGGCGACCCGCGTGAAGGGCGCCGCGGGCAGAGCGAAGCAAAGGCCTCGGCGCACGGTGTCAAAGAGCGGAGAGGAGAGGAGGAGGCGCGGAGCACGGACGCGGGGTGAAGGCCGTGGTCGCCGTGAGCGCGCGTGCGCGAGGGCTCGTGCTGGGGGGGAAGCGGACGGTGGGTTGGCGCGGGTGAGCACCGACGTGAGGGCACGGGGAGGAGGAGGACTGGGGTCTTCACCAGCGTTGTAGGGTGTCGGGGAGGCTGATTCTACCAACACCTATGGGGACAGGGCCCCTTTCGGTTCGGTGAGGGCGGAGGCCGCACAAAGAGCGGATCGAGGCGGTACATGCGAGCGGCTTTTACCCAGCTTCGGGCCGCACGGATGCGTAAAACCCTACTGCTGCTTGTTTGTGTGTATTGAATTCTTGCTCAGGAGCGACGGACGCTGCCAGACTGAGCGTGAGAGTGTTTCTGGTGTTTTGAATGAGCCGAACTGGCCGAACCTCCTCTACGTTGCGCTTGGGCCTCCTTTTATACTTTCAAGGGGTCACCGACAGGGGGCAACATAGACAAGAAGGGTAAAAATGGAAAAGGACGCGGTAGGTGCAGCTACCGCTACTGTGGATACAGTGCACCCTACCTAACTCTGACGGCAGGGGACAAGGGCATTAAATGCCTGTCTGAGTTGCCTAAACAGTGCAAAAAGTGACCGTTAGGAGTGCCACCGTTTGCCACGATGGCCTTCTCTTCACCTCCGCTTGCCACCGCGCACCCCTAGCTGCACAGCCTCCTGCCACGTGTGCTTGGGGGAGTCCTAGAGCGACACGTTAGCAGGTGTGCTGGAGCGCGGGCACGTAGTGGGGGTTCCCCGCGGCAAGCTCCTTGCCGCGGTCGTCGTCTTGTCGTGTTTGGGAGCTTGTCGCTCACCGGGCCTTGCCGGGACGCAGGGCGCGTCGCGGCAAGCTTTCTTGGTATGCCTTGAGTGGCCTTCCCGGCAAGCTTCTCTTGTCGGGGTCTTGTCTCTTCCCGGCAAGCTCCTCTTGCCGGGGCCTGGGTTGGCCTTCCTGGCAAGCTCCTCTTGTCGGGGCCTTGGTTGGCCTTCCCGGCAAGCTCCTCTTGCCGGGGCCTTGGTTTGAGTACTTTGTTCTTGAATGGTCTTCAAGGGAGCCACGGAGGGTCTTGGCGGTCACCCGGCAAGCCTTGCCGCGGGGCGCTGCAACTGCCCGTGCACGAGTTCGGGATACTAGGGTACCCCTACTCTAGTACACCGACAGGAGCCCCCGGGCCTGGGCCATACACGGTGCCGAGCGCTGTTGGGCCAGGCCCAAAACAGTGCACGGGCACGCGCGGCCTAGGTCATGCCGCATATCTCTCCGCTCCCACCGCGCACGCCCAGAATGGCACGCGTCAAACGCGGCGTCATGGGTGACGCGGACGGCGTGCGCGGGGCTAAGCCCTTCGAGCACGCGTCAGGCCACGATGATGGGGACGGTTCACGCCCTCCTCCCTAAACGGAGGTAGGCGTGGGGGGGTGGTGCATTTACTGGACGGGGCCGGTGCGCGGTTTTCAGGACGTCCACTCCCCGCGATCACGGGGCGGAGCGAGGCCGCCTCACCCGTCGCCTTGGTTCTGCATCTCCGCCACGCGGCTCCCATGCGCTCGGGGTCGCGGACGGTGGAAGTGGGAAACTGGGCCGTCGCGAGCAGAGGCAGCGGGTTGGCCTCGACTCTCTGCTCTTCCCGTGCCTTGATTCGCTGAGCGGGGCGGCCGAGCCCCCACCTCGCTCCTTTATAAAGAGCAGGAGGGGAGTGCAGAAACCCGCACTCTCTCATCTCCACCTTTCTTCAGCTTCTACTCCCCTTTCTCTCATCCGCCATGGAGAAAGGGAACCCAGGCCCTTCATCGGTGGCGGCGAGGGTCGCTGCCAGACAGCGCATCTCTCCCTCTTCCGCGCCCGTGGTGGCAGAGCCAGCCATAAGGGGAAGAGGGAGGGGGCGAGGTCGCGGACGAGGTCGAGGACGAGGTCAATGCGCTCGGGGAAGAGGCGGACGGGGCGGCGCGTCAGCTTCACCTCCGCCGGCGGCTCCTACCCCCACGGCGGTCCATATAGGGGACGACCCTTGCGAGTTCTTCGTTAGGCTGCGCCGGGCGCCTCGTCGTCGCCTCCGGCTTCCAGCTCCGTTTGCGCGCGCGATGGAGTTGGACCCGCCCGAGACACTGAGACTGCACATGAGGGGCTGTGGGATCAGCGGCACGCGAGTCCGCGTTGTATTCCCAGCCCCTAATGTGATGTATCTTGATCGAGGGTGGAAGACGTTCGCCCGCATCCACAGCTTGATGGAGGGGTTTACCCTCCATTTTAATTTGATGGAGGGCGATCTCCTCTCCGTCAAGGTCTTCGGGTGCTTCGGCACTCGGGCGAAGTGCTGCGTGGACAGCTCCTCCGACAGCGAAGGCTCCTCCTTGAGCGAGAGTGACGAGGAGGGGAGCGACAGCGACGATGAGGGTAGCGGGCAGCGGAGCGGCGGGTCCGACTAGGTGTCGGGCGCCACTTCGCGCGGCACCGGCGGCCCCATCATCCGTGTCACCGGCTCCTTGAACTCCCAGGGGTCGTCTCCTTGGGCGGCTGGCGTAGGGAGGCTGCAGAAGGGGAAGAGGGCTGGCGACAAGGCCGTCAGGTCGGAGTACGAGGGCGTGATGCTCTCGACAGCGTGCTGACGTCCTGCCGCCCCGTCTTCGAGCCCCGCTTCCGGCGCCGCCATCGCCGTCCATCCTTCGGACGGCCCCCGGGATGTTCTCTTGGTGTCTTCTGGCACCCGTAGCTCGCCTAGGCGCTCCTTTTGCCCTTTTCACCTCCTTGACCTGCCTCCTGAAGAGAGGGACAGGAAAGGGATTACGGGCATCTTATCTTTTTAATTTGTAAGCCTTCAGGCCTTAGCTGTATCTAGAACTTGTAATCCTCTCTTTCATGTTTTTCATCCTCTATGGACTGTACCTGAGTGGGATGTTTTTTAATGAAAAGGGGATGTTTGCCGGGTTATTTGTCTCGTGAGTTGAACCCACGCCAAGGAGCTAATCCTTGGTGTCCGTCGGACAGACATTTCATCTCCCGGCAACAAGCCCTATCGCCTTCCCACGTCGCTCGACCTTTCTCACGCCTTTGACGGAGGCGGGAACAAGGTGGGTGCGGTCTCCTCGTTTCATCCCTTTGCTGCCGCGACTACGACCAAACTTGGCCCCGGGAACGAGCCCCAGGGCCTAGAGTTGAGGGAGCACAGCAGTTTTCGGGAAGAAAACGCGGTTTCGCATTCCCCAGTCCATAAGAGGTTGCATGATGAGGGATGAAGGACTTATCTGATATTGCAGCCCCCGGCAACTCTGGTTTGTCGTGGACGATTCTTGGCACTCGCAGCCCCCAGCGATACTGGCTTGCCGAGGCCCAGGTGCCGTCCGTTTTCTTCTTCTCTTGTCGCTGCCAGTCATGTCATGGGAACACTTTCTTAGAGGCGCGACAAGTTATTTTTGTAATATAACTCTATCTTAGGCAAAAAATTGTTGTGTTACTTCCTTTACTCGACTCTTGGCTTTGTATGGTTCTGCCCTACGCTTTCTAGGGAAACTTGCCGGCGCAGGTACCCTTGCCGCGAGCGCCGAGTGCGGAACTTTAGCAGCCTGCTGGCGGGGTCGCTACCGACAAGCAACCTTGTCGCAACTAGTTGCAGCTCACTTAAGTTGTTGAGCGGACTCGAAACAAAGTAAGGGCGCTAGCGGCTCACTTAAGTTGCTGAGCGGACTCGAAGCAAAGTAAGGGCGCTAGCAGCTCACTTAAGTTGTTGAGCGGACTCGAAACAAAGTAAAGGCGCAACTAGCTACGAGTTGGTTCCTCCGCGCACAGGTTTTCCATACAAAGCACGGTCGTTCAAGGAAAATAACTCAAAAACTTAAAAAACTGATTGCTCAAGCTTTAGCAACTTAGCTTTTTTGTCGTCTGCTTCCCGGCAAGGAGAAACTTTCTTGAACGGCCTGGTCCACACCATTATCTTCTCCTCCCCCCCCCCCCCCCGGTAAACCTTGTGGGCGAGGGAACCTTCCTTCTTTTGAGAAAGAAACAGAGAAATAAAGTAATGATATGGAGCCTTGGGCTCGTTATTGCTTACCGGGGTCTAGTGCTGCACAAAGTGTCAGATAACATATGCAAAAAGGATTATAGCATAAAAACTGACAAGATGTGCGGGGCACATGAGCTTTACTGGTGCACGGGGTCTGCGCCCGGCTTTGTACAAAGGATTACATGCAACAGCGGCAAGACTTGTACAAAAGGTGGTTGCCGGAAAAGCTTCCGGCAACCGCGCCTTACGGGTAAAACTTACGAAGATGTTCAATGTTCCAGGAGTTGCTCACCGGAGTGCCATCTTCGGTCTCAAGGCGGACAGCGCCGGGCCTAGTGACTCGTTTCACCCGATAAGGGCCTTCCCACTTTGGCGTCAACTTGTTGGAATTCTTGGCGGACTGAACGCGCCGAAGAACAAGGTCGCCTTCCTCGAAGCTCCTGGCTTTAACTTTGCGGCTATGGTAGCGACGCAAAGCTTGCTGGTAGCGAGCGGCTCGCACAACAGCCTAGAGACGGTCTTCCTCAAGGAGCAGCGCGTCATCTTGTCGCAGCTGCTCTTGCTCGAGCTCATCATAAGCGAGCACTCAAGGTGACCCGTAAACGAGTTCCGTGGGGAGAACTGCCTCTGCTCCATAGACTAGAGCAAAGGGTGTTTGGCCAGTGGCTCGATTTGGCGTCGTCCTGATCGACCAAAGAACCACCGGCAGCTCCTCGATCTAGTTTCTTCCGCACTTGTGCAGCCTGTCGAAAGTTCTGGTCTTGAGGCCTCGCAGCACTTCAGCATTTGCCCTCTCCGCTTGACCGTTGCTTCTCGGGTGAGCAACAGAAGCGAAGCAGACCTTGGCGCCAAGATCTTGGACATACTGCATGAAGGTGCGGCTCGTAAATTGCGTGCCGTTGTCGGTGATGATCCTGTTAGGAACCCCGAAACGGCAAACAATCGACCTGAAGAACTTGACTGCAGACTGTGCTGTCACCTTCCTCACTGGTTCCACTTCCGGCCACTTTGTGAACTTGTCGATTGCAACATACAAGAACTCAAAGCCCCCGACAGCTCGGGGGAAGGGGTCGAGGATGTCGAGCCCCCAGACCGAGAATGGCCAGGATAAAGGGATCGTCTGGAGAGCTTGAGCTGGCTGGTGTATCTGCTTGGAATGGAACTGGCACGCTTCACACTTGGTTACTTGTGCAGTTGCATCCTGGAGGGCTGTCGGCCAGAAGAAGCCTTGTCGGAATGCTTTGCCGACAAGCGCTCTTGTGCCAATGTGGTGACCACATATGCCTCCATGTATCTCTGCCAATAGCTGTTGTCCATCTTCCTGGCGAATGCACTTCAATTTCACACCGTTGAGTCTTATTCTGTACAGTGTGTTGTCGACAAACTTGTACAGACTTGACTGCCGGGCTACTCTTTCAGCTTCTTCTTGCTCTTCGGGAAGCTCTCCTGTCTGAAGGAAATGGACAATCTGTTGCGCCCATGCTGGAGCTTGTGGCTCGACAACAAGGACTAAAGGCGTATCTGTTGCTGCGGGAACATCCGCTTCTACGGCAAGAACCTGCGGTTCGGCCAGAGCGTGATATTCCCCGGCAAGCTTGCCGGAGCAAAACTTGTCGGGAGCGTTTGCTTCAACGGAACAAACCAAGAGGTTCGCCGGAGCAGACTGCTCCTCAGCACTCTTGGCATCAATCTTGGGGACCTTCTTGGCTGCGGCTTCGGGAAGCTCTGCCGGAAAGTAGTCACCAAAAACCAACTTCCTCTTCTTATTCTGTCCAGTTGATGGTGTCACGGATGGTTGAGTCAGCTTGAGCACAAAGATCCCTGGTTCCACAGGTAGCTTTAGTTCTACGCACTTTGACAGGTCGTCAGCAATGTCATTCTGAGCTCGTGGAACATGTTCCATTTGCAGGCCGTCAAAGTGTTCTTCTAGCTTTCTCACTTCATCAACATAAGCTTCCATCAATGGACTCTGGTAGTTCTTGATCAGCCCAAGAGGATATGGAGTTGTCCGACAAGTGCATGAGCCAGGATCTGACATTGGGCTTGAGTACCAGCGGGAAGTAGTTGGCAAGGATCTTGTCGTCCCGTCCCCCGGCAGCCTGCACCGCGATGGTGTAGATGCTGAGAAACTCCGACGGATGCGTCTTGCCGTCGTACTTCTCTGGTATGTCTGGTTTGAAATTCTTTGTGCTGGGCCACTGGACTTGCCGCAGCTCACGGGTGAACGCAGGACAACCTACTGCGTATGGCAGATCGCCTGGTTCCCCTGGCGCATGCATGTCAACAGAGGGCCCAGCGCGCTTGTCGGATTGACGTCGCGCTTCTCTTCGGCGCTCGATGCGGGTTCGAGCGTCTTCTTGTTATCGTTCATGAAGAACTTGGCGCTGGTCGCGACGAGCTCGTGGGTCCGACGACGCGATGGAGCCGCTGTCGGGATGGACCCGGCGAGTCGGCGACTTTGGCCTTCGTAGTGGAGAGTGCATGGAAGTCGCACCTCCCCCGGTCTTGTTGCCATCGGCTCGCGTCCGGCTGTCCTACCTTGGCAGCGAGGTGCTTGGTTGCCGCGCAGTGTCGCCGTTGGCGAAGCCGATGAGGCTCTGGATAGTGGCCCTCCATTCGTCGGTCTTGTCCGCCGTCGGAGGGTAATCCAGGAGTAGCTGGGCCCGCGCCAAAGCTTCCGCCGGCGTGGTGGGCGGCAGAGGTGAACGGTGCGAGGAGCGGGACATGCTCGGACTCCTAACCAAGTTAGAAGGAGCAGTGTCCCGTCCAGGCGACCGTACCTCACTGGGGCCAGCATGCTGGCGTGCATGCTGGTCTTGAACGCCACGCGAACCACCAGCTTGATCTTGGGCCAGCGGACGTATGGTGCTGCGAACGCTATGACGCTGCTGGTCCCGCGCCTCCTGAGATTGGCGCGGTGGGCGTATGGACGCCGAGGTCTACGCGGCCTTATCCTTGGATTTGGCAGCGCTGTGGGCACCCTCGTCGATGTCCATTCTTCCGCCGGCGTCCACTCCAGCGTCCGCCTGCTCCGGAGGTGGTGGAAGCGACGTAGATGGGGCTGTTGCCCCTGAAGCCTTCTTCTTCGGTGGCATGTCGGTGAAGACGATGAAGATTTAGCTCGCGTGCACGCCGGATCGGGTTCGCACGATCTCGACGCCCCCTACCTGGCGCGCCAGAGATGTCGGGGAGGCTGATTCCACCAAAACCTATGGGGACAGGGCCCCTTTCGGTTCGGTGAGGGCGGAGGCCGCACAAAGAGCGGATCGAGGCGGTACACGCGAGCGGCTTTTACCCAGCTTCGGGCCGCACGGATGCGTAAAACCCTACTGCTGCTTGTTTGTGTGTATTGAATTCTTGCTCAGGAGCGACGGACGCTGCCAGACTGAGCGTGAGAGTGTTTCTGGTGTTTTGAATGAGCCAAACTGGCCGAACCTCCTCTACGTTGCGCTTGGGCCTCCTTTTATACTTTCAAGGGGTCACCGACAGGGGGCAACATAGACAAGAAGGGTAAAAATGGAAAAGGACGCGGTAGGTGCAGCTACCGCTACTGTGGATACAGTGCACTCTACCTAACTCTGATGGCAGGGGACAAGGGCATTAAATGCCTGTCTGAGTTGCCTAAACAGTGCAAAAAGTGACCGTTAGGAGCGCCACCGTTTGCCACGATGGCCTTCTCTTCACCTCCGCTTGCCACCGCGCACCCCTAGCTGCACAGCCTCCTGCCACGTGTGCTTGGGGGAGTCCTAGAGCGACACATTAGCAGGTGTGCTGGAGCGCGGGCACGTAGTGGGGGTTCCCTGCGGCAAGCTCCTTGCCGCGGTCGTCGTCTTGTCGTGTTTGGGAGCTTGTCGCTCACCGGGCCTTGCCGGGACACAGGGCGCGTCGCGGCAAGCTTTCTTGGTATGCCTTGAGTGGCCTTCCCGGCAAGCTTCTCTTGCCGGGGTCTTGTCTCTTCTCGGCAAGCTCCTCTTGCCGGGGCCTGGGTTGGCCTTCCCGGCAAGCTCCTCTTGTCGGGGCCTTGGTTGGCCTTCCCGGCAAGCTCCTCTTGCCGGGGCCTTGGTTTGAGTACTTTGTTCTTGAATGGTTTTCAAGGGAGCCACGGAGGGTCTTGGCGGTCACCCGGCAAGCCTTGCCGCGGGGCGCTGCAACTGCCCATGCACGAGTTCGGGATACTAGGGTACCCCTACTCTAGTACACCGACATAGGGAAAATGGCAGCGGTTGTCGAGGAGGACGGGGACGCGGTCGACGACGAAGAGGATGGAGAGGCGGCAATCCGGGCGAGGAAGGTTCGGTGAGGTGGTGGTGGTGACAACGGGCGATGGCGTCGGGTTGGTGACGTGGCGAGGATGCGGCTTCAGGCGGGCGTCGCGCGAGGGAGAGGAGAGGCGAGGAGTCCGAGAGGGCGGCGCCGGCGCTGGCTGGCGGCGGCCTTAGCGGAGCCGCGACGATGGGAGGCGTCGGGGGCAAGGGCGTGGTCGCCCCGATCCCGATCTAGATCGGGGGAGTGGGGGGGAGCGAGCGAGTGGTTGTGGGGGGGAGTGCGTGGTGGTAGTGGGTTAGGGTTTCGGGGATGGGGGATATGGCAAGGCCGGTTGGGCCAGGGGGAGCTGGGCCGGCCTGACAGGTCGTGGCCCAGTTGGGCCGGTGGCCTGCTGGGCCAGAGCCCCGGGGGTTTCTTTTCTTTTTTCTTTTTTTGTTTTTCTCTTTTGTATTTTCTTTCTTTTATTTATTTTCTCTTCTGTTTTAATTCAAGTTAAAATATTTATGCATTTTATAAAACTATGTCCTCTACACCATAATTATCTATGTAATATTTAGTACAAACCGAACATTTTTATTTTAAATGTTTGAAAACTTTTATTGTTTGACTTAAATTCAAAATTTGAATTTGAATCATTTCAAACTAACGCGAGTTTATTAACAGAAATCGAGGTGACGTGGCATCATTAGTAGAGGGTTACTATAGCTTAATTATCCGGGCTTCACAATTCTCCTCTACTACAAGAAATCTCGTCCCGAGATTTTAGAGGTAAAGAAGGGGGGCCTAGTTACGAAATTCTAACGGATCTTCTCGGCCTTGGTTGCTCTTCTCGAAGAGGTCGATCCCTTACATTGACGACTTCATTTTTCTGCTTCAAGTCATCATGATGAAGTCGGCAGGCTTTCTTCGAGGGTTCCATCGTACTTACGAAAGAATAAGGGGGTATTCCGAGAGAACGAACCTCTACAAGGTTGACTATCTGGTCGATAACATCGGGGAAGCTGGCAGAAAGTAACTCTCGAATGGAAACTTAAGAAAATATCGAGTGCAAAGTAAAGAGGTTTCATGGGAAGTTTCGAGCGAGCAGGCAACCGTTCGATGCCTGAAACAAAGTGTGAAAGGGGTTCAGAGCAACGGGAATAAGTATTGTGTCCGATACCAGAATAGATCAAAAGGCAAGTGGCCCGTGAATTACAAACAAAGTCAAGCACGAGGAATAACTTTGACAACAGGTTGTACAGGAGAGTCAGGTTTCGATCCTGTGGAACTATGGGTTATGGGCCCACCATGTGGGTTAAAAGTAGAAAGGGGGCTGACATCTTGTACGATCACGATAGCAAGGCATGTCAGAGAGTAGCATGTCAGTTATGTCGGCAACAATGTCGGTACCAAGGGCGAGGGACGAAGAGAACCATTTTCCCGCTCGTTGAAGCGAGGCGGGCCAAGAGGCAAAGTTCTCATCCATCGGCGGTTACCGAAATGTCATCAACAATAGAAACAGGGTCTCACTGGCAGAGTTGTACACCGAGGTGTTTACATAAGCAGTGAATTATTACTGCTTAGATTATATAGATCACAAGAAAGGTCAAACAAACCAATGGAAAGGAAAATGTGATCATCAGGTTAAACAGAACAATGGAAAGGAAATTTAAACACATAATTCAGGGGTATATCCTTCCCAAGGACAAGCAGAGCATGATATCCATGACAGGATATTATGAAGAAAACTCCTTAGGTAGGGGAGAGAAATTTCATGACATTACCCATACAACGGTGTTTGGATAATTGAGCAAGAAACATTTAGCATTGGGCTTCAAATGTTCTTGTTGAAAATCAGAGTATCACAAACATGCTTCGAGATAGCATTAACATGGTCTTCAAGCAAAGGTCAGACTTTGGATATAGGAAGGATCCACTAGGAACAACTTGTAGAATAAGCCTTACAATTTCCTCATGGAGAAATGGATAATCTTGATAAAAAAAGGAAACTATAACAATAGGGCCTCCGGCCAGGAGTGCTAGGCATGACATCACCTTACCGGGTCATATAAAGACCAATGTTATAACTCTTGGAAATATGTTCCAACCATCATATCTGACCGAGATTTAGAGCTAATTGGTGTCAGGATACCTCAGACTCAGGATCCTGAGATAAAAAGGTGCGACACGAATTGACGAGAAGTCGTCATAAGATTCATGAGTTCACCATTTAACCAAGGAGAGGATGAAGGGGTGGTTGATGAACTCAGCGACAATTCATGGAGATTTCGAAAAGATGGATCTCCACGATTAGGTGAACAAGGAGATAACAATTGTCAGATCAAATGATACAATGAGGTATGCTCGAGGAAACATACCCAATTAAACATTGGTTGAAGGGTGCACCCGAAATATGGGCCTAGGTAGCACGATCAATGTTAGAATGGTGATTCGATAACCAATGGTCTCAGAATGAAATATCAACCAGTAACTTCAAAGCAATAGGGTTGCTAGAATTTTGAAGTCGCACAGCATAGTTCAATTGTCGGTTTTCCAGTTAGAAACAACACGGGAACCAAGGAATGATCGGAGATGGCAGGAAGGATCACTTGTACCAACAATGCATAAGTGGTGGTGAAATTCTCACGACATTATTGACATAAAAGATGGTAATACTCCAAGGTAAAGAAGAAGAATTGCTGGATAGCATAGATCTCAAGGTATAACACGAAACACGAACAAGTTTGTGTTGAACGGGAGGCAATAAAGTGGTCGATGATAATATAAATCATCGAGGGCAAGGATGGTATTTCTCTTCATGAATTCAATTGATATCCCGGAAGAGCTCAAAATGTTGATGATGATCATGACACAATTGTCGAGAGATTTCACGAAGAAGCAATCGAACAGCGACGGCATCAAGAAAAGCAATGGTGAAGAAAAGGGTCATTGGAACCACGGATAAGACACAAACTCAAAACCAAGCTTGATGTTCAAGGCTAAATGATATGATGAGGAAGATCGATGTAAGCTTAGCTCATCATCGAAGGTTCTGCTCCAGGATTAAGGACCAAGTAGCATAGTTAAAAGTCTGCACGATAATGATATAGCCGTTAAGGCTAGGAATGACTTGAAGGATTATTAAACTCATAAGCAACAAAAATTACTTAGAGTTATAGAATAGGAGTGCGGATTCGATTCACTTATCGGTGTTCTCGAGTGACTAATAACTCAGAACCTGGGGGGGTCCGAGAGCGGTGAGAAGCAATACTAGATGTAGACTCGCAGGAAGCAACACAGTTCTCGAGATACTAGAGGTTAATACTCGAGGAAGATCAAAAATAGAGGTTGCCGAGATGTATCGATCAACAAAAGACAAGTGCTTTAACTTGTCTGAGAAATGGAATCAAGGAGAAAATGTGGTCGGGACCACGATTGCAAATGATCAATACATAGATACCAGATGATTCCATATCAAGGAAATAGTTATTATTACAAGAAGCTTCTATGGTAGGATCTACATCGTGTCCATGGGCATGAACACAAAGGTTCAAGGTCGACTCCCACTTCCTCAATGCATAACCTTACATTGACCTCTCGTATTTTGAAAATGACATCAGTTGTGGAAAGTTTTACCTGGTGCAATACCAAATAAGTATGACCCGTGAAATCTTTCGGGTTTGCACATATTAGGGAAGGCATTGGTTCAACCCATCGGGGCTTCTTAGGAACATATACCACAAGCTTCAAGAGTAAATATCACCAGCTCGAAAGCAAAGCATGGTTGACAAAAGGAGAGGATACCATTTACCAAAGGCATTATGTATCAGAGAAAGAACTCACAAGGTGATTAATTATGAAGGACATTGTCGGATAATAATCCAACAGTGGATATGGCAATCCACAATGGAGCTGATGTGAGTATCGATACCCAATCAGAGGAAGAAAGAATGCAATGCATCGGTTTTTAGAACATCTAAATAATTCAACATTTAATTAGCAAAGGAATTATGATTCCAAATCGAAGGATCAGAAGCAGACGCTCTGGTTAAGGATGGATAAGCAGAATAGACTTAGGGGTACAACCGACGGCAATTGATTGGTCGAGAACCAGCTCATGTTTCAAAAATGACGTTTGAGCCGAAAGGATGAATTCTAATTGCGACTGACGATTGCGAACATCCGCATCATATTGAATCTACGGTCTCAAAATGATAGTGCAAAGGATGTCAATGAATAATGCTAGACATTTGGATTTAACCATAATGCAGGCAGACAAGAATTTCTAGAGCCATAGGCTGCAGAGGATTCTCGAAAAATCGGATAATATTTTGAAGAATTTTGTGAAACACCTGAACAACTAGGGAGAAACAAATCATCGGTAAGTGTGAGGATTAATTTGTAGGTGTATTCAGGCGACAAGGAACTGCAAGGCAGTAGGCACAAATGATTCTCGGAACAACAGAGAGAATTTTGAGGTATCTTGTAATAACAAGATCAACTGGGAAGCATCGTATGAATGGCGAGTATACGTGGTTATCCACAGGGGTTTATCAATGGAAGCTAATTGCAAAAGCGACGCCATAAAGTCTCACGAGAACATCGGAGAGTATCTTCGGATTCTTCTGGTGCAGCAGACGATCATCTGTAATAAGGGGCTCTCTGGGAGAAAGTATTATCGAGAACCTAGAGTCAGAGTTAGTAAAATCGTTTAACCCAAGCAGAAGAGAGTTCAGAGTCCTAGAGTAAAGGTCGAGGAGTAAAAGATCCTACTACCACCCAATGGCGAAGTGGGCACGTAAGCCACACGGCCATGTTAGTAAAAGTTTTCCAATGACTAGACTCGACTTCGGCCAAGGAGTGTGGAAGGGGGATTCCTACAGGCAGTCGGCTCTGATACCAACTTGTGACGCCCCCGATTAAACCGTACACTAATCATGCACGCACACGTGTACGATCAAGATCAGGGACTCACGGGAAGATATCATAACACAACTCTAAAACATAAATAAGTCATACAAGCATCATAATACAAGCCAGGGGCCTCGAGGGCTCGAATACAAGTGCTTGATCATAGACGAGTTAGCGGAAGCAACAATATCTGAGTACAGACATAAGTTAAACAAGTTGCCATAAGATGGCTAGCACAAACTGGGATACAGATCGAAAGAGGCGCATGCCTCCTGCCTGGGATACTCCTAACTACTCCTGGTCCTCGTCAGCAGCCTGCACGTAGTAGTAGGCACCTCCAGTGTAGTAGTCGTCGTCAACGGTGGCATCTGGCTTCTGGGCTCCAGCATCTAGTTGCGACAACCAGGTAGAAGGGAAAGGGGGAAAAGGGGGGGAAAGTAACCATGAGTACTCATCCAAAGTACTCGCAAGCAAGGAGCTACACTACATATGCATGGGTATATGTGTAAAGGGCCATATCAGTGGACTGAACTGCAGAATGCCAGAATAAGAGGGTGATAGCTAATCCTGTCGAAGACTACACTTCTGGCCACCTCCATCTTGCAGCATGTAGAAGAGAGTAGATTGAAGTCCTCCAAGTAGCATCGCATAGCATAATCCTACCCGGCGATCCTCCCATCGTCGCCCTGTGGAAAAGCGATCACCGGGTTGTCTATGGAACTTGTCTGGGTGTGTTTTATTAAGTATCCGGTTCTAGTTGTCATAAGGTCAAGGTACAACTCCGGGTCGTCCTTTTACCGAGGGACACGGCTATTCGAATAGATTAACTTTCCTGCAGGGGTGCACCACATAACCCAACACGCTCGATCCCACTTGGTCGGACACACTTTCCTGGGTCATGCCCGGCCTCGGAAGATCAACACGTCGCAGCCCCACCTAGGCCTAACAGAGAGGTCAGCACGCCGGTCTAACTCCTATGGCACAGGGGTCTGGGCCCATCGCCCATTGCACACATGCACGTTGCGTGGGTGGCCGAAAGCAGAACTAGCCCCCTAATACAAGAGCAGGCTTACGTTCCAATCCGGCGTGCGCCACTCAGTCGCTGACGTCTAGAAGGCTTCGGCTGATACCACGACGTCGAGTGCCCATATCTTTCCCACGTAGTTGGTTAGTGCGTATAGACCAAATGGCCAGACTCAAATCAAATACCAAGACCTCGTTAAGCGTGTTATTATGGAGAAACCGCGGACGCCGACCAGGGCCAGGCCCACCTCTCGCCTAGGTGGTCTCAACCTGCCCTGTCGCTCCGCCACAAAGATCCACACAGAGGGCCATCGGGACAAAGGTCCTTTCAGCCCACAATCCATGAATCACTCGCGGGTACTCTTCGAGCGGACCCGACTTTAGTCACCATCTGTAGTATGTATATATGTATAGTATATACCCGTGATCACCTCCCAAGTGATCACGGCCCGATAGTATAGCAAGGCAGACCGACAAGAATGTAGGGCCACAGATGATAAACTAGCATCCCATACTAAGTATCTAGGATTGCAGGTAAGGTATCAACAGATGTAGCAACAATGTCAGGCTATGCATCAGAATAGGATTAACGGAAAGCAGTAACATGCTACACTACTCTAATGCAGGCAGTATAGAGGAGAATAGGCGATATCTGGTGATCAAGGGGGGGGGCTTGCCTGGTTGCTCTGGCAAGTAGGAGGGGTCGTCAACTCCGTAGTCGGACTGGGCAGCAGTGGCATCGGTCTCGGTGTCTAGCGAGAGAAGAGGGGGAAGAAACAATAAATACAATGCAAACAAATGCATGACGATGCATGACATAACAATGAGCGTTGCTAGGGGTGCTCAAACACGGTAGTAGGTGGTACCGGCGAAGGGGGGGGGGAACATCCGGGAAAGTATCCCCGGTGTTTCGCGTTTTCGGACAGATGAACTGGAGGGGGAAGGTTGCGTGTTTGCTATGCTAGGGATGTGTGGCAGACGATTGAGCTGCATATCTGGATTCGTCTCGTCGTTCTGAGAAACTTTCATGTAGAAAGTATTTTCATCTGAGCTACGGTTTATTTTATATTAATTTTAAAAGGATTTTATCATTTTCTAGAATTAACAGAATTAATTTAATCCTCTAATGTATTTATGACGTCAGCATGACATCAGCGGTCAACTCTGGCCGTTGACCTGGTCAACCTGACATGTGGGTCCCGCATGTCTCACTCTGTTTATTCTAATTAGGATTTAACTAATCTAATTACTATTTAATTAATTAACAATAGTTAATTAGGTGAACTAAACATGATTAGTTAAGTTAACTAATTTAGTTAATTAATTAATTAATTAATTAATTAATACTAGTTTATTCTTTTTTTATTCTTTTCGTTCTAATCTGGGGCTGGCCCCACTGGTCAGGGACCCAGCACAACCGGGGCGGGAAAACGGGAAACGGGCGCAGTTGAGCGCCCGATTGGGCGCAGCGGGGCGAGGCCGTGGCCACGGCGGGGCAACGGGCAAGTAGCGGGGCGGTGGACGAGCAGCAAGGGGAGGCAACAGCGACCGGCGTGAAGGGCGCCGCGGGCGGAGTGAAGCAGATGCCTCGGCGCACGGTGTCAAAGAGCGGAGAGGAGAGGAGGAGGCGCGGAGCGCGGACGTGGGGTGAAGGCCGCGGTCGCCGCGAGCGTGCGTGCGCGAGGGCTCGTGGTGGGGGTGAAGCGGACGGTGGGGTGGCGCGGGTGAGCACCGACGTGAGGGCACGGGGAGGAGGAGGACTGGGGTCCTCACCAGCGTTGTAGGGAAAATGGAAGCGGTTGTCAAGGAGGAGGACGGGGATGCGGTCGACGATGAAGAGGATGGCGAGGCGGCGATCCGGGCGAGGAAGGTTCGGTGAGGTGGTGGTGGTGATGACGGGCGGTGGCGTCGGGTCGGTGACGTGGCGAGGCTGCGGCTTCAGGCGGGCGTCGCGTGAGGGAGTGGAGAGGCGAGGAGTCCGAGAGGGCGGCGCCGGCGCCGGCTTGCGGCGGCCTTAGCGGAGCCGCGGCGATGGGAGGCGTCGGGGGCAAGGGCGTGGTCGCCCCGATCCCGATCTGGATCGGGGGAGTGGGGGGAGGGGAGCGAGCGAGTGGTTGTGGGGGGAGTGCGTGGTGGTAGTGGGTTAGGATTTTGGGGATGGGGGGTATGGGGAGGCCGGTTGGGCCAGGGGGAGCTAGGCCGGCCTGGCAGGTCGTGGCCCAGTTGGGCCGGTGGCCTGCTGGGCCAGAGCCCCGGGGGTTTCTTTTCCTTTTTTTTGTTTTTCCCTTTTGTATTTTATTTCTTTTATTTATTTTCTCTTCTGTTTTAATTCAAGTTAAAATATTTATGCATTTTATAAAACTATGTCCTCTACACCATAATTATCTATGTAATATTTAGTACAAACCGAACATTTTTATTTTAAATGTTTGAAAAGTTTTATTGTTTGACTTAAATTCAAAATTTGAATTTGAATCATTTTGAACTAACGCGAGTTTATTAACAGAAATCGAGGTGACGTGGCATCATTAGTAGAGGGTTACTATAGCTTAATTATCCGGGCGTCACATACTATTACAATTAAAATTAAGGATTTTGAGTTTCATGCTTTGTGTGATTTGGGTGCTAGTGTCTCTACTATTCCCAAAACTTTATGTGATTTGCTAGATTTCCGTGATTTTGATGATTGCTCTCTAATTGCATCTTCCGGATTCCACTATTAAAAAACCTATGGGAAGAATTAATGATGTTCTTATTGTTGCAAATAGTAATTATGTGCCCGTAGATTTTATCGTTCTTGATATAGATTGCAATCCTTCATGGCCTATTATTCTTGGTAGACCTTTCCTTAGAACGATTGATGCAATTATTGATATGAAGGAAGGGAATATTAGATTCCAATTTCCCTTAAATAAGGGTATGGAACACTTCCCTAGAAAGAAAATAAAATTACCATATGAATCTATCATGAGAGCCACTTATGGAGTGCCTACCAAAGATGGCAATACCTAGATCTATCCTTGCTTTTATGCCTAGCTAGGGGCGTTAAACGATAGCGCTTGTTGGGAGGCAACCCAATTTTGTTTTGTGTTTTTTGTTTTTGCTTCTGTTTAGGAATAAATAATCCATCTAGCTTCTGTTTGGATATGGTTTTATGTTTTAATTAGTGTTTGTGCCAAGTAGAACCTATAGGATAACCTACGATGATAGTTGATTTGATTCTGCTGAAAAACAGAAACTTTGCACGCACGAATATAATTTTGTTAAATCACAGGAACGTGTTTTTGCGTTGATTCTTTTTGATGCTGTTCAATAAACAAATTTTCCAGGACTTCCTATTTTTGTAGAATTTTTAGAGTTCCAGAAGTTTGCGTTAGTTACAGATTGCTACAGACTATTCTATTTTTGACAGATTCTGTTTTACGTGTGTTGTTTGCTTATTTTGATGAATCTATGGCTAGTAAAATAGTTTATAATCCATAGAGAAGTTGGAATACAGTAGGTTTAACACCAATATAAATAAAGAATGAGTTCATTACAGTACCTTGAAGTAGTCTTTTGTTTTCTTTCTCTAACGGAGCTCACAAGATTTCTGTTGAGTTTTGTGTTGTGAAGTTTTCAAGTTTTGGGTGAATTCTTTTGATGGATTATGGAACAAGGAGTGGCAAGAGCCTAAGCTTGGGGATGCCCATGGCACCCCCAAGATAATCCAAGGACACCAAAAATTCAAAGCTTGGGGATGCCCCGGAAGGCATCCCCTCTTTCGTCCACTTCCATCGGTAATTTACTTGGAGCTATATTTTTATTCACCACATGATATGTGTTTTGCTTGGAGCGTCTTGTATTATTTGTGTCTTTGCTTGTTAGTCTATCAAAATCATCCTTGCTGTACACACCTTTTGAGAGAGCCATATATGAATTGAAATTTGTTAGAATACTTTATGTGCTTCACTTATATATTTTGAGCGTGATAATTTTTGCTCTAGTGCTTCACTTATATATTTTAGAGCACGGTGGTGGATTTGTTTTAAAGAAACTATTGATCAATCATGCTTCACTTAGATTATTTTGAGAGTCATTAATAGCATGGTAATTTGCTTAATGTTAATATACTTGGTGTTCAAGATATGTGAAACTTTCTTTTCAGTGCATTGAATACTAAGATAAGTTTGATGCTTGATAATTGTTTTGAGATATGGAGGTGATAATATCAAAGTCGTGCTAGTTGGTGATTATGAATTTGAGAAATACTTGTGTTGAAGTTTGCAAGTCCCGTAGCATGCACGTATGGTTAAAGTTGTGTAACAAATTTGAAACATGAAGTGTACCTGGCTTGTGCATCCTTATGAGTGGCGGTCGGGGACGAGCGATGGTCTTTTCCTACCAATCTATCCCCCTAGGAGCATGCGCATAGTACTTGATTTTTGATGGCTTCTAAATTTTTGCAATAAGTATATGAGTTCTTTTGACTAATGTTGAGTCCATGGATTATACGCACTCTCATCTTTCCGCCTTTGCTAGCCTCTTCGGTACCGTGCATTGCCCTTTCTCACCTTGAGAGTTGGTGCAAACTTCGCCGGTGCATCCAAACCCCGTGATACGATACGCTCTATCACACATAAACTTCCTTATATCTTCCTCAAAACAGCCACCATACCTACCTATCATGGCATTTCCATAGCCATTCCGAGATATATTGCCATGCAACTTCCACCATCATCATCATGACATACATTACTTTTGTCATACTGCCATTGCATGATCATGTAGTTGACATCGTATTTGTGGCAAAGCCACCATGCATTATTTCCCATACATGTCACTCTTGATTCATTGCACCATCCCGGTACACCGCCGGAGGCATTCATATAGAGTCATATCTTGTTCTAAGTTTCGAGTTGTAATCCTTATGTTGTAATCAATAGAAGTGTGATGATCATCATTATTAGAGCATTGCCCAAATAAAAAAAGGAGAAAGGCCAAAAGAAAAAAAGAAAGGCCCAAAAAAATATAAAAAAAGGGGCAATGCTACTATCTCTTTTTCCACACTTGTGCTTCAAAGTAGCACCTTGCTCTTCATGTATTGAGTCTCATAGATTGTGCTTCAAAGTAGCACCTTGTTCCTCATGTAGTGAGTCTCATAAAGTTGTCATTTTCATACTAGTGGGAAATTTTCATTATAGAACTTGGCTTGTATATTCCTACGATGGGCTTCCTCAAATGCCCTAGGTCTTCGTGAGCAAGCGAGTTGGATGCACACCCACTAGTTTTCTTTTGTTGAGCATTCATAGCTCTAGTGCATCCGTTGCATGGCAATCTCCTCATATTGACATCAATTGATGGGCATCTCCATAGCCCGTTGATTAGCCTCGTCAATGTGAGACTTTCTCTTTTTTGTCTTCTCCACACAATCCCCATCATCATATTCTATTCCACCCATAGTGCTATATCCATGGCTCACGCTCATGTATTGCGTGAAGGCTGAAAAAGTTTGAGATTATTTAAGTATGAAACAATTACTTGGCTTTTCATCGGGGGTATAGAAGTTGGGAACATCTTTGTGTGACAAAAATGAAGCATAGCCTAACTATATGATTTTGTAGGGATGAACTTTCTTTTGCCATGTTATTTTGAAAAGACATGATTGCTTTGATTAGTATGCTTGAAGTATTATTATTTTTGTGTCAATATGAACTTTTGTCTTGAATCTTTCGGATCTGAATATTCATATCACAATTAAGAAGATTTACATTGAAATTATGCCAAAGTATCACTCCGCATCAAAAATTCTTTTTTATCATTTACCTACTCGAGGACGAGCAGGAATTAAGCTTTGGGATGCTTGATACGTCTCCAACGTATCTATAATTTTTTATTGCTCCATGCTACTTTATCTACTGTTTTGGACTATATTGGGCTTTATTTTCCACTTTTATATTATTTTTGGGACTAACCTATTAACCGGAGGCCCAGCCCAGAATTGCTGTTTTTTGCCTATTTTAGTGTTCCGAAGAAACAGAATATCAAACGGAGTCCAAACAGAATGAAACCTTCGAGAACGTGATTTTCCAACCGAACGTGATCCAGGAAACTTGGACCCTACTCCAAGCAGCGCCAGAGGAGGTCATGAGGGTGGAGGGCGCCCCCCCCATGGGCGCGCCCCCTACCTCGTGGGCCCCCTGACGCTCCACCGACGTACTCCTTCCTCCTATATATACCTACGTATCCCCGTGCGATCAGCACAGGAACCAAAAACCTAATTCCACCGCCGCAACCTTCTGTATCCATGAGATCCCATCTTGGGGCCTGTTCCGGAGCTCCGCCGGAGGGGGCATCCACCATGGAGGGCTTCTACATCATCACCATAGCCCCTCCGATGAAGCGTGAGTAGTTTACTTCAGACCTTCGGGTCCATAGCTAGTAGCTAGATGGCTTCTTCTCTCTTTTTGGATCTCAATACAATGTTCTCCCCCTCTCTCGTGGAGATCTCTTCGATGTAATCTTCTTTTTGCGGTGTGTTTGTTGAGGCCGATGAATTGTGGGTTTATGATCCAGTATTATCTATGGAAAATATTTGATTCTTCTCTGAATTCTTTTATGTATGATTGAGTTATCTTTGCAAGTCTCTTCGAATTATCCTTTTTGGTTTGGCCAACTAGATTGGTAGTTCTTGCAATGGGAGAAGTGCTTAGCTTTGGGTTCAATCTTGCGGTGTCCTTACTCAATGACAGAAAGAGTTGCAAGGCACGTATTGTATTGTTGCCATCGAGGATAACAAGATGGGATTTTTATTATATTGCATGAATTTATCCCTCTACATCATGTCATCTTGCTTAAAGCGTTACTCTGTTTTTAACTTAATACTCTAGATGCATGCTGGATAGCGGTCGATGAGTGGAGTAATAGTAGTAGATGCAGAATCGTTTCGATCTACTTGTTTTGGACGTGATGCCTATATACATGATCATTGCCTAGATATACTCATAATTATGCTCAATTCTGTCAATTGCTCAATAGTAATTTGTTCACCCACCGTATAATATCTATGTTCTTGAGAGAAGCCACTAGTGAAACCTATAGCCCCCGGGTCTATTCTCATCATATCAATCTCTATCACTTTGTTTACTTGCTTTGTTTTACTTTGCCTTTTACTTTTTACTTTGCATCTATCTATCAAAAATACCAAAAATATTATTTATCATCTCTATCAGATCTCACTATCGTAAGTGACCGTGAAGGGATTGACAACCCCTAATCGCGTTGGTTGCGAGTTGCTATTGTTTTGTGTAGGTACGAGGGACTTGTGCCTGGTCTCCTACTGGATTGATACCTTGGTTCTCAAAAACTGAGGGAAATACTTACGCTACTTTGCTGCATCATCGTCTCCTCTTCGGGGAAATCCAACGCAGTGCTCAAGAGGTAGCATACCGTCGCAAGGCTTCGCCTAACCACCGCTACAATATTATCGAGGAGGACTATGGTGGAGGGGGCACCGCACACGGCTAAGATATCAAGAGATCAATTGTTGTCTAGAGGTGCCCCCCTGCCCCCATATATAATGGAGCAAGGGGGGAGGGGGCAGCCTGCCAGGGAGGAGGCGCGCCAAGGGGAGTCCTACTCCCACCGGGAGTAGGACTCCCTCCTTCCTTGTTGGACTTGGAGAAGGGGGGAAAGAGGAGGGAGAGAGAGGAAGGAAAGGGGGGGCGCCGCCCCCTCTCCTTGTCCTATTCTGACTAGGGGAGAGGGGCGCGCGGCCCTGCCCTGGCCTCCTCTCCTCTTCTCCACTAAGGCCCACTATGGCCCATTAAGCCCCCGGGGGGTTCCGGTATCCTCCCGGTACTCCGGTAAAATCCCGATTTCACCCGGAACACTTCCGATATCCAATATAGGCTTCCAATATATCAATCTTCATGTCTCGACCATTTGGAGACTCCTCATCATGTCCGTAATCACATCTGGGACTCTGAACAACCTTCGGTACATCAAAACTCATAAACTCATAATATAACTGTCATCGAAACCTTAAGCGTGCGGACCCTACGGGTTCGAGAACTATGTAGACATGACCGAGACACGTTTCCGGTCAATAACCAATAGCGGAACCTGGATGCTCATATTGGCTCCTACATATTCTATGAAGATCTTTATCGGTCAAACCGCATAACAACATACTGGAGGAAATATGCCCTAGAGGCAATAATAAAGTTATTATTTATTTCCTCATATCATGATAAATGTTTATTATTCATGCTAGAATTGTATTAACCGGAAACATGATACATGTGTGAATACATAGACAAACATATAGTCACTAGTATGCCTCTACTTGACTAGCTCATTAATCAAAGATGGTTATGTTTCCTAACCATAGACATGTGTTGTTATTTGATTAATGGGATCACATCATTAGGAGAATGATGTGATTGACATGACCCATCCCGTTAGCTTAGCACTTGATCGTTTAGTATTCTGCTATTGCTTTCTTCATGACTTATACATGTTCCTGTAACTATGAGAATTATGCAACTCCCGTTTACCGGAGGAACACTTTGGGTACTACCAAACATCACAACGTAACTGGGTGATTATAAAGGAGTACTACAAGTGTCTCCGAAGGTACATGTTGAGTTGGCGTATTTCGAGATTAGGTTTTGTCACTCCGATTGTCGGAGAGGTATCTCTGGGCCCTCTCGGTAATACTCATCACTTAAGCCTTGCAAGCATTATAACTAATAAGTTAGTTATGAGATGACGTATTACAGAACGAGTAAAGAGACTTGCCGGTAACGAGATAGAACTAAGTATTGGATACCGACGATCAAATCTCGGGCAAGTAACATACCGATGACAAAGGGAACAACGTATGTTGTTATGCGGTTTGACCGATAAAGATCTTCGTAGAATATGTAGGAACCAATATGGGCATCCAGGTCCCGCTATTGGTTATTGATCGAGAATGGTTTTAGGTCATGTCTACATGGTTCTCGAACCCGTAGGGTCCGCACGCTTAACGTTTCGATGATAGTTTTATTATGAGTTTATAAGTTTTGATGTACCGAAGTTTGTTCGGAGTCCCGGATGTGATCACGGACATGATGAGGAGTCTCGGAATGGTCGAGACATAAAGATTGATATATTGGAAGCCTATGTTTGGACATCGGAATGGTTCCGGGTGAAATCGGCATTTTACCGAAGAACCGGGAGGTTACCGGAACCCCCCCGGGGGGTTAATGGGCCTACATGGGCCACGAGGGAGAAGAGGGAAGGAGCCAGGAGGGGCCGCGCGCCCCTCCCCCTCCTAGTCCGAATAGGACAAGGGAAAGGGGCGGCGCGCCCCCCTTTCCTTCCCCTCTTCCTCCTCTTCCCCCCCCCCTTCTCCTACTCCTACTTGGAAAGAGGGAGTCCTACTCCCGGTGGGAGTAGGACTCCCCCCCTTGGCACGCCCTCTAGGCCGGACGCCTCCTCCCCCCTGGCTCCTTTATATACGGGGGCGGGGGCACCCCAAAGACACACAAGTTGATCTACGGATCGTTCCTTAGCCGTGTGCGGTGCCCCCCTCCACCATATTCCACCTCGGTTATATCGTCGCGAAGCTTAGGCGAAGCCCTGCGCCGGTAGAACATCAACATCGTCACCACGCCGTCGTGCTGACGGAACTCATCTCTGGAGCTCGGCTGGATCGGAGGCTGGAGTTCGTCATCGAGCTGAACGTGTGCTGAACTCGGAGGCCCCGTACGTTCGGAGCTTGGATCGGTCGGATCGTGAAGACGTACGACTACATCAACCGCGTTGTTATAACGCTTCCGCTAATGGTCTACGAGGGTACGTGGACATACACTCTCCCCTCTCGTTGCTATGCCATCAACATGATCTTGAGTGTGCGTAGGAAATTTTTTGAAATTACTATGTTCCCCAACAGTGGTATCAGAGCCTAGGTTTTATGCGTTGATGTTATATGCACGAGTAGAACACAAGTGAGTTGTGGGCGATACAAGTCATACTGCTTACCAGCATGTCATACTTTGGTTCGGCGGTATTGTGAGATGAAGCGGCTCGGACCGACATTACGCGTACGCTTACGCAAGACTGGTTTCATCGTTGCGAGCACTCGTGCTTAAAGGTGACTGGCGGGTGTCTGTCTCTCTCACTTTAGCTGAATCGAGTGTGGCTACGCCCGGTCCTTGTGAAGGTTAAAACAGCACCAACTTGACGAACTATCATTGTGGTTTTCGATGCGTAGGTAAGAACGGTTCTTGCTAAGCCCGTAGCAGCCACGTAAAATTTGCAACAACAAAGTAGAGGACGTCTAACTTGTTTTTGCAGGGCATGTTGTGATGTGATATGGTCAAGACATGATGCTATATTTTATTGTATGAGATGATCATGTTTTGTAACCGAAGTTATCGGCAACTGGCCGGAGCCATATGGTTGTCGCTTTATTGTATGAAATGCAAACGCCCTGTAATTGCTTTACTTCATCACTAAGCGGTAGCGATAGTCATAGAAGCAATAGATGGCGTAACGACAACGATGCTACGATGGAGATCAAGGTGTCGCGCCGGTGACGATGGTGATCATGACGGTGCTTCGAAGATGGAGATCACAAGCACAAGATGATGATGGCCATATCATATCACTTATATTGATTGCATGTGATGTTTATCCTTTATGCATCTTATCTTGCTTTGATTAACGGTAGCATTTTAAGATGATCTCTCACTAATTATCAAGAAGTGTTCTCCCTGAGTATGCACCGTTGCGAAAGTTCTTCGTGCTGAGACACCACGTGATGATCGGGTGTGATAGGCTCTACGTTCAAATACAACGGGTGCAAAACAGTTGCACACGCGGAATACTCAGGTTATACTTGACGAGCCTAGCATATATAGATATGGCCTCGGAACACGGAGACCGAAAGGTCGAGCGTGAATCATATAGTAGATATGATCAACATAGCGATGTTCACCATTGAAACTACTCCATCTCACGTGATGATCGTACATGGTTTGGTTGATTTGGATCACGTAATCACTTAGATGACTAGAGAGATGTCTGTCTAAGTGGGAGTTCTTAAGTAATATGATTAATTGAACTTAAATTTATCATGAACTTAGTACCTGATAGTATCTTGCTTGTCTATGTTTGTTTGTAGATAGATGGCTCGTGCTGTTGTTCCGTTGAATTTTAATGTGTTCCTTGAGAAAGCAAAGTTGAAAGATGATGGTAGCAATTACACGGACTGGGTCCGTAACCTGAGGATTATCCTCATTGCTGCACAGAAAAGTTACGTCCTGGAAGCACCGCTGGGTGCCTGGCCTGCTGCTGATGCAACTGACGACGTTAAGAACGTCTGGCAGAGCAAAGCTGATGACTACTCTATAGTTCAGTGTGCCATGCTTTACGGCTTAGAACCGGGCCTTCAACGACGTTTTGAATGTCATGGAGCATACGAGATGTTCCAGGAGTTGAAGTTAATATTTCAAGCAAATGCCCGGATTGAGAGATATGAAGTCTCCAATAAGTTCTATAGCTGCAAGATGAAGGAGAATAGTTCTGTCAGTGAACACATACTCAAAATGTCTGGGTATAATAATCACTTGATTCAACTGGGAGTTAATCTTCCTGATGATAGTGTCATTGATAGAATTCTCCAATCACTGCCACCAAGCTACAAGAGCTTCGTAATGAACTATAATATGCAAGGGATGAACAAGACTATTCCCGAGCTCTTCGCGATGCTGAAAGCCGCGGAGGTAGAAATCAAGAAGGAGCATCAAGTGTTGATGGTTAACAAAACCACTAGTTTCAAGAAGAAGGGGAACTTCAAAAAGAACGGCAAGCAAGTTGCTGCTCAAGAGAAGAAACCCAAGTCTGGACCTAAGCCTGAAACTGAGTGCTTCTACTGCAAGCAGACTGGACACTGGAAGCGGAACTGCCCCAAGTATTTGGTGGATAAGAAGGATGGCAAAGTGAACAAAGGTATATGTGATATACATGTTATTGATGTGTACCTTACTAATGCTCGCAGTAGCACCTGGGTTTTTGATACTGGTTCTGTTGCTAATATTTGCAACTCGAAACAGGGACTACGGATTAAGCGAAGATTAGCTAAGGACGAGGTGACGATGCGCGTGGGAAATGGTTCCAAAGTCGATGTGATCGCGGTCGGCACGCTACCTCTACATCTACCATCGGGATTAGTATTAGACCTAAATAATTGTTATTTGGTGCCAGCATTGAGCATGAACATTATATCTGGATCTTGTTTGATGCGAGACAGTTATTCATTTAAATCAGAGAATAATGGTTGTTCTATTTATATGAGTAATATCTTTTATGGTCATGCACCCTTGAAGAGTGGTCTATTTTTACTGAATCTCGATAGTAGTGATACACATATTCATAGTGTTGAAATCAAAAGATGCAGAGTTGATAATGATAGTGCAACTTATTTGTGGCACTGCCGTTTAGGTCATATCGGTGTAAAACGCATGAAGAAACTCCATACTGATGGGCTTTTGGAATCACTTGATTATGAATCACTTGGTACTTGCGAACCGTGCCTTATGGGCAAGATGACAAAAACGCCGTTCTCCGGTACTATGGAGAGAGCAATAGATTTGTTGGAGATCATACATACAGATGTATGTGGTCCAATGAATGTTGAGGCTCGTGGCGGATATCGTTATTTTCTCACCTTCACAGATGATTTAAGCAGATATGGGTATATCTACTTAATGAAACACAAGTCTGAAACATTTGAAAAGTTCAAAGAATTTCAGAGTGAGAGTAGGACTCCCCCCCTTGGCGCGGCCTCTAGGCCGGCCGCCTCCTCCCCCCTGGCTCCTTTATATACGGGGGCGGGGGCACCCCAAAGACACACAAGTTGATCTACGGATCGTTCCTTAGCCGTGTGCGGTGCCCCCCTCCACCATATTCCACCTCGGTTATATCGTCGCGAAGCTTAGGCGAAGCCCTGCGCCGGTAGAACATCAACATCGTCACCACGCCGTCGTGCTAACGGAACTCATCTTCGGAGCTCGGCTAGATCGGAGGCCGGAGATCGTCATCGATCTGAACGTGTGCTGAACTCGGAGGCCCCGTACGTTCGGAGCTTGGATCGGTCGGATCGTGAAGACGTACGACTACATCAACCGCGTTGTTATAACGCTTCCGCTAACGGTCTACGAGGGTACGTGGACATACACTCTCCCCTCTCGTTGCTATGCCATCAACATGATCTTGAGTGTGCATAGGAAATTTTTTGAAATTACTACGTTCCCCAACACATACGTTGTTCCCTTTGTCATCGGTATGTTACTTGCCTGAGATTCGATCGTCGATATCTCAATACCTAGTCCAATCTCGTTACCGGCAAGTCTCTTTACTCGTTATGTAATGCATCACTCCGTAACTAACTCATTAGTTACATTGCTTGCAAGGCTTATAGTGATCTGCAATACCGAGAGGGCCCAGAGATACCTCTCAGACAATCAGAGTGACAAAACCTAACCTCGAAATACGCCAACTCAACATGTACCTTTGGAGACACATGTAGAGCTCCTTTATAATCACCCAGTTACGTTGTGAAGTTTGGTAGCTGATGCGAAGCATCCCGCGTTCATCCCCATGTACACTCCGACTACTCCCCAAGCCCCAAGGATACATAAGATGAGACCTCGACTATGCTCCATTGGACACAAGGTGAATTCACTCCTCTTCGAACCGTCACTTTCCGCATTTGAGACACGGCTACTACCTCATGCATGGACCTTGCATACACACAGGTACAACCAAGATGACCATGGAGAATCCAAGGACCAAGGCCAAGCATGGAAGAGAAGACGGAAGAAAGAATGAAGAAGAAGATGGAGCGGCTGCTGGAGCCAAGCCGGACGTCCGGACCGCCGTCCGGATCATCCGGGCCCAGCCGGATCATCCGGACCCTCCCCCAGATCGTCCGGGTACCCGTGCCCGAAGACAACAGAAGCTGCTCGACGAAGCCGGATCATCTGGACGGTCACCCGGATCATCCGGACCCCTGACACCCGGATCATCCGGGCCACCATCCGGATCATCTGGACCCCGCCTGCGTGCGTGACTTGGGCCGAAGCCCGTGTACCCCTTCGCCCCTCACTTACCCCTTCGTGGCTTAGCACTATAAAGAGGCCTCCTCCTCCCCACTTTGAGACTTAGCATTGGATTAGCTCATGTTTGTGTGAGAGCCATTGCTCCTCCACTTGGATACTTCTCCTCGGAGATCAGGACCTCTCCGGAGAAGATCCCCAAGCGGATTCAAGACCCCTCTTTAGGGAAGAACATCAAGGCCTCCTCTTGGAGAAGATCGGTTACCTTTGTATCCTTACCTTTGTTGACTTTGGATCTCGTGTATCTCTTTGTGTTCTTTGATCTAGCACTTGTGTGACCGATTCCTTGTTGGTTGAGTGTTTTCCCTCGTTCCTCCCCGTGATTTCCTCGTGTTCTTCCGCTCGTTCTTCGTGTCTCCCCGTAGGATCCACTCCAAACGTGAAAGATCGACGCTATAGGGTTCCACCCTACATCATCTTGGTATCATGAGCCACGTTGATCACGTTTTTGGAGCCCCTACCCCGTGTTTTCTAGCTTGATTTTGTTGTTTTCGTCCTAAATCCGAAAATCCCCACCAAAAATAGCCCCCAAATTTTTTTGTGATTTGTTGGTTTGATGATGTTTTGTTGATTTTGATCCGTGGATTTGCTTGGTTTCGAGTGGATCTAGCATCTCCCCAAGTTTCCCCACCTTCCATCCACAAAATCCATCAAATTTTGCCCCGAGAATCATCCATTTCCGCCCAAAAATTCGTCTCCACGAGCAAATCCCGAGCGGATTGACTTGCCCGGATCATCCGGACCTACTCCCGGATCATCCGGACACCTCCCGGATCAGCTGGACCCTCTCCCGGACGTCCGGATGCCCCACGCACCCAGAAAACAGAACCGGAGCTGACGAACCCGGATCATCCGGATGTACACCCGGATCATCCGGACCTAGCCCGGATCATCCGGACCTCCTCCCGGATGTCCGGTTAACCCTGAAACTGACACGGCTGAAATTTTGTTTTGGTCATAACTAATTCATCTGGAGTCCGATTTTGACGTTCTTTAGCTCGTTTCGAAGCTCTTGACATCCCCCATCCCACAAAAATACCACCAAAATCATTTGCCTCCATCAAATTTTTGAAAATTTGGCAAGTTTGCCTAGGCCTTCCACCATATCATCCGCATAGCCACCACCAACTTCCACAACCTAACCCATTTTGTTCCCCATTGCATATGTGGTTGTATGAGTCGTGATTAGAGTCTCCTAAGGTGTTTCGGCTACTTAGGGACGATTACTTCTTCATCAACCACCACCACCACCACTTCCACATTACCTTCCCACCATACACTTCCGACAACCCAACTTAACCCAATTGTTGTTTGAGCTTGTTCGAGTTGTGGCTTGTGTCTCCTAAGGTGTTTCGGCTACTTAGGGACGGCAACTTGAACTTTGACACGTGTATAGCCCGTCATCCCACCTCCGCATTGCCTAGTGCACACCACCACCGCTCTCCGCTACCACCATTTTGACATTTGACGTGTGATATTTTGAGTTCGCGGTTTTTCCGTTTCCTAAGGTGTTTCGGCTACTTAGGGACGAGTCTCCATCATCTTGGTATCTACATCAACAACACCGCTACTCATCATCGCCGGACGGTAACCTCCATATCATCTTGGTATCGTGGTATCCCTCCATTGTATATTCCCCTTGCCATCGCACTGTTAACTTCTAGCCTTACTTTTGCGTTACTTGCCTATCGAGACTAGCCATTTGAGTATTGCCGGCAACGTTACTTGTGCACATTAGTGATCTATACTTCCCATAGCATACATACCATATCATCGTGGTGCATATATTGCTATCATATCTTGTGTCACAAGTTTGTTCCCGCATATACACAATTGCTATCTTGGTTTGTGCATTGTGCAAAGCGGCCATAGAAAAAAAAAGAGAAATAAAGCTTTTAAGCAAAAGAGAAAGAGAGCAAAGAAGCTTGTAAGCAAGTGCCATAGCATCATCTCACATTGCACATAAGATTGTCATAACCGATCATCTTGGATCATCTTGAGAGAAACACCGGGAACCATACATAATAGCATACTTGGGATAGAAGTTTATCCATTTTGCATCTTATAGGTTGTGCACAAGTGTCGTATCCGCCTATTGAGCAATCGTGCTAGCGTCTCTCTTGAGTTGTGCAACACGAGCGTTTTCCGTGGATTCCACATTTTGTGCTCATTCCTTGGTTGCACGACCCCATTTATCTATCCGTGTGTGTGTTTCCGTGTGCCTTCCATATTGCTATTGGTCTACTTGTTTCGCTTGCGAATTTGTGAATCTCTTTCAACATTATTGACTCTTGCTAACATTTTGCATTAAATTTTTGTGCCACTATCCTCACCGAGCTCCACTATAAGCTTTACTTGTGTAGGTGTGAGAACCGACAAGGATTGGTACAAATAGTGCTATTTCATTGTCCGCATTTGAGTGAACTTGATTCATTGTCAACATCGGTCAAGGTACATTGGTATAAGTTCTTCTCTTTCTCCCACTCATATTTGCTCGAGTCTTGTGATGGATAGGCAAGGCATTTCCTCTCCGGTCCTCGATAACAACAACGGCGTGAACAACTACATCACCAAAGCGTCTATCTTCGATCTACAACGACAAGTGCAAGGCGCACAATCAAGATTGCGAGAGCGCATCGAGAACATCTCCATCGGCATTCATCACTCCGAAGAAAGTAGAAGGGACTACATCGACAACAAGCTTGCCGCACATAAAGAGGACCAAGATGCGAGGATGGAAGAGATTCGGGCCTTGATCAAGTCTTCCTCCACTTCATCATCCTCAAGACGACGACGTTCAAGCCACAAGTCTTCGGAGCGCGAAAAAGACGCAAGTGCAAATCATCCTCGTCCACATCTACATGGCGACCACCATCACATTCGTGATCAACATCGTCATGAAGGGCAAGTCACCTCCAAGCATCGTGTGCACGACGACGACGAACGACATCTACTACGAGCTCAAGCATGACAACGACATCATCATCATGAAGATGCTCTACAAACGCAAGTGCAAAAGTCCCAACAAGCCCTACTTCACGCCAAGTCCAAGCTTCAAGAGCACACAAGAAGACCGCGAGATGACCACCACCAAGACGGTGCTACGGCTACAACAACCACTTCGGCATCTTCGCCAAGTGTTCTCAATGCATCTTCGCCTTTGGACGTACGGCATCTTCGCCTACTTCCCACGCGTACGCCTACATCGACTTCATCAAGTCCAAGGCGACTACCTACGAGTGAGGGCGACACTTCCATCTTCGGAAGCCCCCCAAGGAAGATGGCCGAGCATGGGAAACTCCCTTCGGTCATGGAGACGAGCTATGAGGTGCCACATCATATGGGCCTCCAACACCAAGACGGTGACAAGACGGTTGAGCAAGGGCCATCCCCTTCGACCACGGCGACGAGCACGGACCTCTTCAACAACATGAAGACGGCGACCACATTGGACTCCTCCTCCGAGTCAAGCTACGAGACCGTGCATGGATACATTTGCACTTACATCTCTCCGACACCCACATATGTTGAGATGCCCCATTTGTCATGTGAGGAGAGCCACCACCACATGAGTGACATGAGTGACTCCACCATACGTGACATTGAGAGCATTTCCTATGAGAGGATGAGTGTGACCACCACTAGCCCCACACATGAGAGCATGCCACACATCCTATGTGACGTTGAGCGCCATTTGAGTGACTCCACCAACCATATGAGTGAGAGCATCCTTGAGGGAGTGAGTGAGCCACAACACTTAGAGAGTGAGGTAGTTGACACGGCATGTGAGGCCACCATGATTTCTAACGACTTAACCTCTACTCCTAGTGTGTTTTCTTCTTTGGTGCTAGGTCTCCTACATGACGACACGCCTATCCTCGACGAGTCCATCCCTTCAATGGAGAAACCGATGGCCATGGTGGACGATGATGCACCCCCCACATGGTTCCATCAAGATGAAGATGACCACAATTTGGTCTTTCCCACCTCACCTACACCACTTGAGTGGAATGACAAAGGTAACAAAGGTGACGGTGATGCTCTAGTTCCACTAGTGGACATTCTTGAGATTGATTGCTTGCATGATGTTGACCCACCTATTGCCATGCTTCATGCTAGTGAGACTTCTTCATGTCATGACTTACCAATTTATGATGAATATGATGATGAGCATGTTGAGATGCCTAGTTGTGATGCTATGCTCCATAGGATAACTTGTGAAAATTCTATTGGTCACTTCATGTTTGACAATCCTTTGAATTTGTCATATGCTTTGAGTGAGATCTCCCATATTGCTTCATTTAAATCTCAACATAGTAACTATGCATGCCCTATTAAAATCAATCCCATTTGCACTTATGGCATAGATGACGAGATGATGGTCATTGGCTTTTGCTTTTCATGTGATGATATTGCCATGCTTCCTTTACATGATTTGTGCAATTCATCCACTATGCCATGCCATGATCACATTGTTCCAAATATGCATTGTTTTGGATGTTGTCAATATTCTCCATGTGATGTTGCTACTCATGCTCATGAGGAGACCCCCATAGTTTCCTCATACATATTAGGAGATCTTGATGCATTTCATCCTTTGCATGATTTCCATGATTGCTTGCACCTTATGCATTCCATGAATAACAATGCTCTAGCTATTTCTCATGATGCATTACACAATTTGAGTCTCCATTATGCTATACATAATAACAAACCTCTCATGATGGATGACATGTTTCTATATCACGCATGTCATTTATTTGAGCATTGGCTATTTTGTGCTAACCGACACATGCACGTGCGCATCATGATGGATGATGTGTACATATACCATGCACACACAATTTTTCCTTTGTCTTTGTTTTGTGTAGGTACTCATGTATACTCGTCAACCTCTCAATCCCAAGAGTTGACAAAACGAGCTCTTGAGAGCAACGATGACTTGGGATCCCGTGGACTATCTTTACCACTGTTCCCTTCGCGCAAGGACTACGCGCATCTCTTTTACTTGGCTCTCACACGGCTATGGGCTATTTACCACTCGTCATCTTATGCCCATACTATTGTGTTCACTTTGCATGTTATGCTTGCTCCTATGCCTTTGTCGTGCAATTGTGACCCTTGCTTGCATCTACCCATGATTCACCATTATGATATCCCTATGTGTATTTGCATGCTTGGTGGAGATCCTTGTTGCTTTTGCCATGTTTATCATGTGCCCCATATTAATGATGCTTGTTGTGTTGGGAGAGTCATGAGGCCCCATTGCTATTTACATATGGTCTCTCGCCAATACATTGATGACATTTTACTCATATCTTGCTTTCATGCTTGTGATATGTCATGTCCATTATTCATGCCCACTATTTGCACACATGACATGCTTGATATGATTCCCTCTAGTATGTTGCATCTTTGCACTACTAGCTTGCTTGACTTGACCGCTATGATTGCTTGCTATGTTGCATCACCCATGTTCCACTATTACTTGCTTTCTTGGGTTGATGACATATATGTTGATGCCTCTCACTTGATTTGTCATGATCATTGTCTCTTGTCTCCATTAGTTGCATCTCTCATATCACCTTGTATTGAGTGCCAACTAGCTATGCTTATTGATCTTGGAGACTTGGACACTTTACTTGTGATGCATACTTGTTTGATTGAGCCTCTTGTATTTGGATGTTCTTACATCATATGCCTCCATACTTTGAAATGCTCCCTTGTACTTTCTTATGATGAGCATGATGCATACACTTGTTTGGTATCTTACCACTCGAATGATAGGTTTTGCACTTCCACTAACCTCATTTGTTTTTCCGAGTGTTTGCCATGTTCTTTCGTTTTGAAGGTTTCACAAGGCATTACCGTCATGAGACAGATTAGTTATGTGAAGGCATACATGATGTGCAACTCCAACATCTTCCAGAACATTCATAAGGTGAACTCCTTCTCTTTGAGCCATCCTCAAGTACGCATATTGGATGGGTCACTCTTTCATTGTTGTTTCCTTCTTGTTGTCTACATGATACATCTCGTGAACGGAGGAGTGACAGTGGAGATTAGCTACATGGACCTTCACATTGCGGAGCGCTCGCACTTATTGGATGCATCTTCGGAATTCCACTGATGCCTCGACATCGAGCTTTGGTACACCAACACCTCCATATTTCTTCATTGTGCTCATACATGTCATGCTCGATGGACATTTCATACTCACCACAAGTTTGCACCTCATGCATGGATTGACTCACATTATGATTGCCTTGTTGCATATTGTATTCCCATGTCATCCATGATATATGATCTTGTGCATTTCCTTAGCAAATTTGTTGTGATCTTCCTTGATGGCATATTCATACATAATGATCATATTGATGACCATCAACTGCATGATAATATCCACATGTTGAGCATCCATTGCCATGTTCATGCATTTGATAAACCATCCCATTATGACATCATTTTGCATCGTGGTTGCATTGATTGTCCTCCCATGAATGCTTTGCATCTCATTCTAGATCAACTTGATAAGCTTCATGCGCTTTGTCACGACCAATCTTGCCGCACGGACTCATTCTTACATGATGGACACTTTGTATGCACTAACCATTGTATTTCCAAGTGTTGCTTGTGTTTGCTCTTTTTGCATGTCTATCACTCCGGCGACACCTTGGACTACTTGGATCGCGCCATGTCTTCAACTTCGTCCAACTACAAGTCCGTCCACGACCACCGTTTCCATGGTGATGAGGATCACGATCCGAGGTTGGATCTTTCACAAGGGGGGGGGAGATGATGCGGAGCATCCCACGTTCATCCCCATGTACACTCCGACTACTCCCCAAGCCCCAAGGACACATAAGATGAGACCTCGAATATGCGCCATTGGACACAAGGTGAATTCACTCCTCTTCGAACCGTCACTTTCCGCATTTGAGACACGGCTACTACCTCATGCATGGACCTTGCATACACACAGGTACAACCAAGATGACCATGGAGAATCCAAGGACCAAGGCCAAGCATGGAAGAGAAGACGGAAAAAAGAAGGAAGAAGAAGATGGAGCGGCTGCTGGAGCCAAGCCGGACGTCCGGACCGCCGTCCGGATCATCCGGGCACAGCCGGATCATCCGGACCCTCCCCCGGATCGTCCGGGTACCTGTGCCTGAAGACAACAGAAGCTGCTCGACGAAGCCGGATCATCCGGACGGTCACCCGGATCATCCGGACCCCCGACACCCGGATCATCCGGGCCACCATCCGGATCATCCGGACCCCGCCTGCGTGCGTGACTTGGGCCGAAGCCCGTGTACCCCTTCGCCCCTCACTTACCCCTTCGTGGCTTAGCACTATAAAGAGGCCTCCTCCTCCCCACTTTGAGACTTAGCATTGGATTAGCTCATGTTTGTGTGAGAGCCATTGCTCCTCCACTTGGATACTTCTCCTCGGAGATCAGGACCTCTCCGGAGAAGATCCCCAAGCGGATTCAAGACCCCTCTTTAGGGAAGAACATCAAGGCCTCCTCTTGGAGAAGATCGGTTACCTTTGTATCCTTACTTTTGTTGACTTTGGATCTCATGTATCTCTTTGTGTTCTTCGATCTAGCACTTGTGTGACCGATTCCTTGTTGGTTGAGTGTTTTCCCTCGTTCCTCCCCGTTATTTCCTCGTGTTCTTCCGCTCATTCTTCGTGTCTCCCCGTAGGATCCACTCCAAACGTGAAAGATCGACGCTATAGGGTTCCACCCTACATCAGTAGCACACAAAGTGTTCCTCCAGTAAACGGGAGTTGCATAATCTCATAGTTGTAGGAACATGTATAAGTCATGAAGAAAGCAATAGCAACATACTAAACGATCAAGTGCTAAGCTAACGGAATGGGTCATGTCAATCACATCATTCTACTAATGATGTGATCCTGTTAATCAAATGACAACTCATGTCTATGGTTAGGAAACATAACCATCTTTGATTAATGAGCTACTTAAGTAGAGGCATACTAGTGACATTAAGTTTGTCTATGTATTCACACATGTATTATGTTTCCGGTTAATACAATTCTAGCATGAATAATAAACATTTATCATGATATAAGGAAATAAATAATAACTTTATTATCTAGCTCAAAAGGTATAAGTGAAACACATAGCGTATTCTAATAAATACTGTATTCTAATAAATACTAAACAAGTGGGCTTCTCCCAAAAGGTGTGTACAGAAAGTATGCTTTTGGAAAACTAAAAAGCAAATACTAATATCATACAAGACGCTCCAAGCAAAACACATATCATGTGGCGAATAAAAATATAGCTCTAGGTAAAGTTACCGATAAACGAAGATGAAAGAGGGGATGCCTTCCGGGGGCATCCCCAAGCTTAGGCTTTTGGATATTCTTGAATATCTTGGGGTGCCTTGGGCATCCCCAAGCTTAGGCTCTTGCCACTCCTTATTCCATAGTCCATCAAATCTTTACCCAAAACTTGTAAACTTCACAACACAAAACTCAACAGGAAATCTCATAAGCTCCGTTAGTGAAAGAAAGAAAAATCACCACATAAGGTACTGTAATGAACTCATTCACTTTATTTATATTGGTGTTAAACCTACTGTATTCCAAGTTCTCTATGGTTCATAGCACTTAATACTAGCCATAGATGCATCAAAATAAGCAAACAACACACGAAAAACAGAATCTGTCAAAAACAGAACAGTCCATAGCAATATGTAACTCTCGAATACTTCTGGAACTTTAAAAATCCTACAAAAATAGGAAGTTCTGGGAAATTTGTCTATTGATGTACAGAAAAAGGAATCAACGCAAAAGCACGTTTCTGTGAATTACTAAAATTATTTTTGTGCGTGCAAAGTTTCTGTTTTTCAGTAGAATCAAATTAACTATCACCATAGATTATCCTATAGGTTCTACTTGGCACAAACACTAATTAAAACATAGAAACACATATAAACAGAAGGTGGATGCAAAATTTATTAAATAACAGCAAGGAAAAATATTGGGTTGTCCTCCAACAAGCGCTTTTGTTTAAAGCCTTTTTAGCTAGGCATTGAGATTTCAATGATGCTCACATGAAAGACAAGAATTGAAGCACAAAGAGAGCATCATAAAACATGTGACAAACACACTTAAGTCTAGCATACTTCCTATGCATAGGCATCTTGTAAGCAAACAAATTATCAAGGCTATCAAAAACTAGCATATGCAAGGAAGAACAAAGAATGGTAGCAATCTCAACATGAAGAGAGGTAATTTAGTAACATGAAAATTTCTACAACCATATTTTCCGCTCTCATAATAGTTACATGTAGGATCGTAAGCAAATTCAACAAAATAACTAGCACATAAAATATTTCCAACACGATCCACATGCATGCGAAGTTGACACTCTTCCAAAATAGTGGGATTAACTTTAACTAAAGTCATGACCTCTCCAAACCCACTTTTATCAAAAATACCATAAGATTGAACATTCTCCAAATATGTGGGATCTAAAGTTGACACTCTTCCAAACCCACTTTCAATATTATTGCAAACACTATTATCAATCTCATATTCATCATGGGGCTTAAATAAATTTTCAAGATCATAAGAAGAATCACTCCAATCATGATCATTGCAACAAGTAGTAGACATAGCAAAACTAACATCCCCAAGCTTAGGGTTTTGCATTTTATTAGCACAATTGACATCAAGAGAATTTATAGTAAAATCATTGCAATCATGCTTTTTATTCAAAGATCTATCGTGAATCACTTCATAAAGTTCTTCATCACAATCTTCAGATTCACGAATTTCAAGCAAAACTTCATAACGATAATCTAGTGCACAAAACTCACTAGCAATTGGTTCATCGTAATTGGATCTCTTAAAAAGATTATCAAGCGGATGAGGATCCATAGATCTTAGCTTCTTTGTTTAGTAATAAATAAACAACTACTCCAACCAAACGAGCAAACGAGCCAAGTAGGACATCAAAACAAACGAAAAGACGAACGGAAGAAGGGTGAATAAAATGGCAAGGGTGAAGTGGGGGAGAGGAAAACGAGAGGCAAATGGCAAATAATGTAAATGCGAGGGAGATGAGTTTGTGATGGGTACTTGGTATGCCTTGACTTGAGCGAAGACCTCCCCGGCAATGGCGCCAGAAATCCTTCTTGCTACGTCTTGAGCTTGCGTTGGTTTTCCTTGAAGAGGATAGGGTGATGCAGCAATAGTAGCGTAAGTATTTCCCTCAGTTTTTGAGAACCAAGGTATCAATCTAGTAGGAGGCTCCTCAAAAGTCCCACGCACCTACACAAACAAACAAAGAACTCGCAACCAACGCAATAAAGGGGTTGTTAATCCCTTCACGGCCACTTGCGAAAGTGAGATCTGATAGAGATAGTATGATAAGATAAATATATTTTTGGTATTTTATGATATAGATTGGAAAAGTAAAGATGCAAATAAAAGTAGATTGAAAGCTTATATGAAAAAAGATAGACCCGGGGACCATAGGTTTCACTAGTGGCTTCTCTCAAGATAGCATAAGTATTACGGTTTGTGAACAAATTACTGTCAAGCAATTGATAGAAAAGCGAATAATTATGAGATTATCTAGGCATGATCATGTATATAGGCATCATGTCCGTGACAAGTAGACCGACTCCTGCCTGCATCTACTACTATTACTCCACACATCGACCGCTATCCAGCATGCATCTAGAGTATTAAGTTCATAAAGAACAGAGTAACACATTAATAAAGATGACATGATGTAGAGGGATAAACTCATGCAATATGATATAAACCCCATCTTTTTATCCTCGATGGCAACAATACAATATGTGCCTTGCTGCCCCTGCTGTCACTGGGAAAGGACACCGCAAGATTGAACCCAAAGCTAAGCACTTCTCCCATTGCAAGAAAGATCAATCTAGTAGGCCAAACCAAACTGATAATTCGAAGAGACTTGCAAAGATAAGTTAATCACACATAAAAGAATTCAGAGGAGATTCAAATATTTCTCATAGATAAACTTGATCATAAACCCACAATTCATCGGATCTCGACAAACACACTGCAAAAAGAGTTACATCGAATAGATCTCCAAGAAGATCGAGCAGAACATGGTATTGAGATTCAAAGAGAGAGAAGAAGCCATCTACCTAATAACTATGGACCCAAAGGTCTGTGGTAAACTACTCACAACTCATCGGAGAGGCTATGGTGTTGATGTAGAAGCCCTCCATGGTCGATTCCCCCTCCGGCGGAGCGCCGACGAAGGCTCCAAGATGGGATCTCGCGGATACAGAAGGTTACGGTGGTGGAAATAGTTTTTCGTGGTCGCCTATGATGTTCTCTGGGTACGAGGGTATATATAGGAGGAAGAAGTAGGTCGGTGGACTCCTGAGGGGCCCACGAGATAGGGGCGTGCCCAGTAGGGGGGCGCGCCCTCCATCCTCGTGGCCGCCTCGGCTACTTCTTGACTTGCACTCCAAGTCCTATGGATCACGTTTGTTCCAAAAATCATGCTCCCAAAAGTTTCATTCCGTTTGGACTCCGTTTGGTATTCCTTTTCTTCGAAACACTGAAATAGGCAAAAAAACAGCAATACGGGTTGGGCCTCCGGTTAGTAGGTTAGTCCCAAAAATGATATAGAAGTGTAAAGTAAAGCCGATAAACATCCAAAACGGGTAATATAATAGCATGGAACAATAAAAAATTATAGATACGTTGTAGACGTATCAATTACCCGGGACCCGTTCAGGTTATGATTCCATCTGGGTAGTGGTTGATCGCTTGACCAAGGTAGCTCATTTCATTCCTGTGAAGACTACCTATGCCAGCACTAAGTTAGCCAAGATATACATGACCAGGATTGTATGTCTGCATGGAGTTCCAAGGAATATCGTGTCAGATAGAGGAACACAATTTACCTCAAAATTTTGGAATCAGTTGCATGAAACTTTGGGTACGAGGCTGGAGTTCAGTACAGCTTTTCATCCCCAGATAGATGGACAAACCGATAGAGTCAACCAGATTTTGGAGGACATGTTGAGAGCTTGTGCGCTAGACTACGGGTCTAGCTGGGATGAGAATTTGCCATACACAGAGTTCTCATACAATAACAGCTATTAGACCAGTCTGAAGATGGCCCCTTTCGAAGCTCTATACGGAAGAAGGTGCAGAACACCATTGTTGTGGGATGGTGTTGGAGATCAAAAACTTTTCGGTCCCGATCTTATCAGAGACTCCGAAGAGAAGGTCAAGAAGATTCGGGATAGACTCAAGGTAGCTCAGTCGACACAAAAGAGTTATGCCGACAGTCAACGCAAGGAAGTAACATACGAAGCGGGAGACCGAGCATATCTTCGTGTGTCCCCACTTCGTGGAATCAAGAGGTTCTGTTTTAAAGGAAAGTTGGCACCCAGGTTCATTGGCCCCTACAAAATCCTCGAACGTCATGGAGTTGCTTACAAGCTGGAATTGCTGGAAGGATTGTCCGGAGTTCATGATGTCTTCATGTTTCTCAGCTGAAGAAATGCCATGCTGAGATGGCCGATATTCCGTTAAGAGAAACAGTGCCCCTAGAGGCCATACATCTCGACAATGATCTGACTTATGAGGAGAAACCCGTCAAAATTCTCGAGACTGCGAACAGAGTCACCCGGAGCAAGATCATCAAGTTTTGCAAGGTTCTCTGGAGTCATCATTCTGAGGAGGAAGCCACCTGGGAGCGACAAGAAGATCTCCGCCGAGACCACCCGCACCTATTTGCTAGCCAACCCGAATCTCGAGGGCGAGATTCATCTTAAGATGGGTAGGTTTGTAACATCCCAAATTTCCCATTTGGAATGTTTTACAATTATAGCTAAGCATCTATGCATATTGTTTGAATTGAGTGGCTTTTGAATTTTTTTCAAAGGCTTTTGAGTTTGTTTGAATTTGGATTCAAATTGGCAAATGAAATTCTTTCAAAACAATGCCTGACAAATACTTGAGCAAAAGTATGAGAGGAGTAAACATGACACTCAAAAAATGTTAGAAGAAAAATATTGCCAAAAAGTATGAATTCAAATTTGAATTTTATTTAGGATTTCCAGAAGTGTTTTTTTAGTTTGAGTTTTGCCACTGGAATAATGTCCACGTTGTAGGCTTAATTCCCCTGAGAATTTTGATATATTTATGTCCTATATAAAAATAATACATATTTTTCTATATTTTTTCTTCTCTATAATTCAAAAAATGGGGAAGCCCCAGGCGCCAGCCAGGCCAACCGGCCTAGCCAGCGCCGAGCGCAGCCCACCAGCGCCCGAGCCGGCCTGCCCCCAGCGCCCGACATCCGAACCCCCTCGCCCGCTCGTCACGCCTCCCCCCCCCCTCTCTCTCACTGACCACGGGGCCCGCCCTCATCCCCAACCCCTCGCTCACGAAACCGAACCAGAGCACGTCCAGAGCACGCCACAGTTCCGATCTTCCTAGTATCGTGATCCCGAGTCAACCCCTCGCCCACGCTTATGCCCTATAGAAACCCCTTGGCCTCCTCTCTCGATCCCCCTAAAAACCTAAGCTCAACTCCACCCGTAGCTCGCGCCCTCGCCGAACGCATCTCGCCGCCGTCGCCTCGGTTCGCTGCCATTTCTGCCACCAGTGAGCATCCCCTTGCTTCCAAGGTACATCACCCGAACCGCCACCTCCTCCCGCACCTATTTTACATACTCTCTTCGCCCAGGGATCGCAGGAGCCGCCGCCTTGAGCATCACTGCCCGTTGCCGGAGTTGGAGCTCACCAGGAGCTTTGTCGAGCTCGTGCCACTCGCCACTGTCACCCTCGACCACCGCTGAGACCACCACCATCTCCGCCTCGCTCCGCCGCATCCGCTCGATGTCTTCACCACCTTCGCCGATCGCCGGAGACCCCACCCCGCTCGATGCCGACCTCTGCCACCCTCTGTCACCATCAACCACCGCCGCAGTAAGCCGCCACCTCCCCTCGCCGTCCGATCTACAACCTAGGGTCTAGATTAGATCCCGAAGGGGTATGGTTTTATTTCATATAGATGGGTTTTAGTTTCGGTTTAGATTGGTTTATTTTAAGTTGCAGTTTAGTTGGACCGGCCGATTGGTTTATTTTGTTAGTCCGTAGAAGTATTAGTTTATTTAACGCCTAGGCGCTGTTTAGTTTGGCACGCACACTGTTTCAGCCCAGTAACACTAGTTTTCTTTTTTTGCTTGTTTTATTATCAGTTTTTGGCTTTTAGCAGAATAGTTCTGTTTTTGTTATTGCTTTTTCTTTTAGTTGGTTTAGTGTTTTTAGTTGATTCTTTTTTTGTTAGGTTGCAAATTTGTTGTAGATTCTGTAGAAAATATGTTTAGCCATGTTTAAATTATTAGAAATAGTTTTATATTAGTTTTAATCAGATTAGTTTTTCTGCCATAAATTGAGTTAGGATTATGGATTATTATTTTTTAGTGATTCTTTTTGCTACTGCTTAGTTTTGACCATGTCTAGCAGTAGGAACTTGTTTGGGTATTTTAGATTTAATAAAAAAATTAGTTTTAGTTGAAATCAAGTTTTTTTGTTTATTTAGCTAGCTACTGTTTTCTGACTCTTCTAGTTAGTAAATTATTTTATTTTTATTATGCTATAGTTTATTTTAGATTAGTTTCTGTAGCTACAGAGGATGAACTTTTATTTACAATAGAATAAAAATTTTATTTTATTTTTCTTTGCTAGTTTTGTTTTGGGCATAATAGGAGTTCTATAATAGCTTTTGATGTGATTCTTTTTGCTCCTAGTTTGTATGATGTTTTCCCTTTTGTTAGTTAGCAAAACCCATGCTTAGGTTCTGTTAAGAAAAGTTTTGGTTGTGTTAAACTATTACTTAGTTGTTGCTTGATGTGGTGAAAACCTTGATTTGCTTTCTCCGAGTTTTTCTTTGGTTTTGGTTTGAGTGCTTGGGTGTTTTACTTCAACTTGCTGTTATGTTATATTGTGATATACTTATTTGTGCTATTGTTTGACTTGGTAGAATTCCTGGAGTGCGAAACCTGCTATTACGAGTCGCTAGCTTTCGAAGACCGTCAGCCAGGCAAGTCATTTGATCATGTTTTTACAATACCTATGATTTTATTACATTAGAATTATACCTCCCCACCATGCATGCAGTAGGAGAATTTTGTTAAGTTATGTTCTTGAGTAGTATCATGACGTAGGATGAACCCTTCTCCCTTGTTACCGATGCCCGGGACGATGTAGTTGATTGCTATGCTTTAGTAGACGAGGTTGGTTGAGTGAATCATAAGGGAGATGCGAGAGTAAAGATGATGACAACCCCATGACTTCAAGCTCAAGATGGACTTCAAAATTCACTACTGGGTGGAGGACGGTTGACGGGCACCCTGGAGAAACCGGCGGATGGCCAGGATGCATGGAGAAGCGCCATGACATCTTGCGGAAAGCTTCACCCAGCCATGAAGAGACGGATGGATACCCGATTGTCCGGAATCTTACCTGTGCAGCCGCAAGCCATTATGGGCTCTGGCTTGGTCGACCCTAGGCATGACTCTGGCCGGACGGTGCTATGAGATGTAGAAGAACGGTAGGATTGGATGGGCACCGGCAGTGGCCCAGAGGAACTCTTTGAAAGACCCTGTTTCGTTCGTCCCGTCTTCAAACACCAGGCAGTGCGGAGACTTAAAGGAGGGAACGATTCTTGCAGGTAAAGTGCACAAACCTCTGCAGAGTGAAGACCTAATCGATTAGCCGTGTCCCGGGTTACGGACAATTTGAGCCTCTGGAATTTGCAGTATTTCAGATATCTCAACACCGAACTTAATTAATTAATTGACGGGGTTATTAGATAATTGGGAATGAGACATTGGTTGGCGGAACCATCTCAATAACTACCAACATTTTGTAGTAATTGCAAACAAGTCCTTTGTTGTAGAGAAAAACTGGCTTTTCGCAAAACAGTGAAACTTAGAGCCCCACAGCCAAATTGTATATAGTAGTAGTAATTTTATTGTTGTTCTCTCTTCATGACTTGCCGGCATATTCAAAATGCTGACCTACATGGCTGCAACGTTGATGTAGGGCGGAACCCTAGGGGCGATCTTTCACGTTTGGAGATGATCCTACGGGGAACACGAAGAACGCACGGAAGAACACGAGGGAAATCACGAGGGGAAAACAAGAGAAACACACAACCGACATGAAATAGATCACACAAGTGCTAGATCATTGAGGCACAAAGTAACACGAGATCCAAAGTCAACAAGGGACGATACAAGAGTAACCATTCTTCTCTGTGAGGAGGTCTTGATTGTCTTCTCCGGATGGAGGCCTTGAATCCGAGTGGATCTTCCCCGAAGAGGTGCGGTCCCTCACGAGGAGTAGATCCTGTACGGATGAGCAATGCTCTATCTGAAATGAGCTAAACCAATGCTAACCCTAATACGAAGCTAGGAGACAAGTATATATAGTCCAAGGGGTAAGTGGGAGGTACATGGGGTGAAATCCCTCACACTGCGCTCAGGCAGGCCGGTAGTACCGATCTTGGGGGCGGTTGTACCGCTAGGAGCTCAGGTGCTGCTTCCTGGAGGTGTTCTCGGGGGGGATTAGCAGTAGTACCGGTTGTTGGGGCGGTAGTACCGGTCTTGTGGCAATTAGCGGTGTAAACCGGGGCGATACCGGCCTTGTACCGGCTTGATTACAGAAGGTTGAGCGGTAGTTGACCGGTAGTACCGGTGGACCGGTAGTTCGCCGGTAGTACCTCTATCTCTACGCTGGGAAAATCCTTCTCCATCCTCTTGATGTTCATCTTGCATCGTAGCTTCTCCTTGGTTGCTTTCTTAGTACCTAATCACGCAAAGCATCTCCGTTTGAGGTAGTAGCCATGTCTCAAGTGGTTCAAAGGGAAGTTCAACAAGGAGAGAGTTAACCTCGGATTGAATAGCACGTGCTCGACCTCTTGTCATGGGTCCACTTGGAGCTTGAGTAGTCGAAGTAGTGTCCATGGGGATGACCGTAGGATGCTCCGCATCATCTCCCCTCCCTTGGAAAATATCCGACCTCGGATCGAAATCCTCATCACCATGGTACAGGGAGAGATCGTTGACGTTGAAGATGTCGCTCACGGAGTACTTGTCGCGTGGGATGTCGATCTTGTAGGCATTGTTGTTGTAGCGTGCTAGCACTTTGAATGGTCCATCGGCTCGAGGTAGAAGTTTAGACTTGCGTTCGTTGGGGAAGCGGTCCTTGCGAAGGTGTAGCCACACGAGATCGCCAATGTTGAAGATCATGGGTTGCTTGTTGACGTTGAGCTTGGTCGCGAGTCGTTGTACTTGGCGCTCGATGGTGTGCCTTATATCTTCGTGCATCTTCTTGAGGTAGCTTGCTCGTGCACTCGCGTCGAGGCTGGTGCACTCTTGTAGTGGAAGAGGTAGAATGTCCAATGGGGACAATGGGTTGAAGCCGTAGACAACCTCAAAGGGGGACTTCCGGTAGTCGAATGTCTTGCACGGTTGTAGGCATACTCGGCGATGGGTAGACACGCCTCCCACTCCTTGATGTTCTTCTTGATCAACACGCGAATAGAGTGGAGAGTGTACGGTTCGTCACCTCCGTTTAGCCGTCGGTTTGAGGATGGTATGTGGATGAGAACAAGAGCTTGATTCCGAGCTTGGCGCATAGCGTCTTCCAAAAGTAACTCAAGAACTTGACATCGCGGTCCGAGACGATTGTCTTTGGTACTCCATGGAGTCGCAAGATTTCCCTACAAAAGAGGTTGGCAACATCTGAAGCATCGTCTATCTTGTTGCAAGGGATGAAATGTGCCATCTTAGAAAATCGGTCCACAACAACAAACACGGAATCCTTTCCATTTTGAGTTCTAGGCAAACCAAGTACAAAATCCATGCTAATGTCTTCCCAAGGTTGGTAAGGAATAGGAAGAGGCATGTAAAGACCATGGGATTGAGCTTTAGACTTAGGTTTGCGACATGTAGAGCATCGGTTGGTGAAGCGTGAGACGTCGCGGAACATATTGGGCCATGAGTCCGCCTCCATGAGCCTCTTGCAAAAGGAGCAAACGAAGAGAAGACTCGGGAATGCAAAGTTTGTTAGCTCTCATAGGATAATCATCCTTGATGTAATATCGTTCCCAAGATGTATGCGTCAAACACTTAGCATAAGGAGTAGCAAAAGATGGGTCATTAGCATACAAGTCTTTGATGTGCTCAAATCCAATAACATTCAACTCAAGTTTAGTGACAAGCGTACATATGCGTGAAAGTGCATCCGCAACTACATTTTCCTTACCCTTAATGTACTTGATCACATAGGGGAAAGATTCGATAAATTCACTCCATTTGGCATGACGCTTGTTCAACTTAGTTTGACCTTTTAAGTACTTAAGCATTCCATGATTAGTATGTATGACAAACTCATGAGGTCTAAGATAATGTTCCCAAACATGTAGCACACGCACTAAAGCATACAATTCTTTGTCATAGATGGGATAGTTAAGTTGAGCACCGGAGAGTTTTTCACTAAAATATGCAATAGCTCGTTTTTCTTGCATCAAAACTCCGCCAATTCCGGTACCACTTGCATCGCAATGAACCTCAAAAGTTTTGTCAAAGTTGGGAGAAGCAAGAATCAGAGCATGAGTAAGCAAAGACTTGAGCTCATCAAAAGCGTTAGATTGCAAAGATCCCCAAACAAAAGGAGCATTCTTCTTACTCAAGGCATGCAAAGGAGCGGCAATAGTGCTAAAATCTTTCACAAAGCAACGATAAAAACCCGCAAGGCCAAGAAAGCTACGCACTTGTTGCAAATTAGTGGGTTGGGGCCAAGTTTAATTGCTTCAATTTTAGATTCATCAACATGGACACCCTTGGAAGAGACAACGAAACCCAGGAAAACAAGTTTGTCAACACCAAATGTGCACTTTTTCATGTTTGCATAAAGACGGTCCTTGCGAAGCGTTTGCAAAACAGCCCTAACATGCTTTAGATGCTCTTTCATGGATTTGTTAAACACAAGAATATCATCAAAGTAAACCACAACAAACACTCCAATATAAGGGCAAAGCACAAAATGCATAAGACGCATGAAAGTTCCGGGAGCTTCTGACAAACCCATAGGCATAACCAGCCACTCATACAAGCCAAATTTGGTTTTGAAAGCGGTTTTCCATTCATCACCTTCTTGTATGCGGATTTGATAATAGCCACTTTTAAGATCCATTTTTGAGAAAAAGGCGGCACCGCTAAGTTCATCAAGCATATCATCTAGGCGAGGAACGGGATGCCTATAGCGAACGGTAATAGCATTGATGGGTCTACAATCGGAACACATGCAATAACTTCCATCTTGCTTAGGGACAAGTATAACCGGAACGACACAAGGGCTTAAGCTTTCACGTACATGATCGTTGTCGATTAGTTGTTGTACTTGCCATTGGATCTCCTTAGTTTCTTCGGGGTTGACGCGGTATGGAGCTTTGTTTGGTAGGGGTGCTCCAGGGATGAGGTCGATTTGATGCTCAATGCCTCGTAGAGGAGGTAGACCCGGAGGTAGCTCATCGGGGAAAACATCTTGGAATTCCTGCAAAAGAGATTGAAACACTAAAGGTAGCTCGTGAGAGGTGTTAGTTTTTGGGTCCCCATCCTTGCACACAAGGACAAAGTGCATAACACTCGATGGGTTCTCACACACTTCTCTCATCTCACTTTTGGTGGCAAATAGGACAAGGTTTCTCTATAGGCGAAGAGGCACTCAAGTTTGGCTTGTGGCTCTCACTCACTTTTTGGTGGATCACTTTCTCACTCTTCTCTCCATGATGGGCGGCTTGCTTGTCGGCTATCACTTGACTAGGAGACATAGGTCGAAGCACATACTCCTTTCCTTTCATCTTGAAGCTATAGTGATTGGTACGCCCATTGTGGATGACACCACGGTCAAATTGCCAAGGCCTACCAAGAATGAGGTGGCAAACGGACATCGGGACGACATCACACTCCAAGGTGTCATCATATGCACCAATTTTGAAGGAGACTTGGACCGTATGCTCAACTCGTATAAGTGCCGGAGTCACTTAGCCATTAGACTTTGTATGGGTGCGGGTGCTTCATCTTGACCAATTGAAGCTTTGAGCATAGTTCTTCACTTGCCAAGTTGTGGCAACTACCTCCATCGATGATGACCTTGAAGGACCTTCCATTGATGCCGGCCTTTGTGTGGAAGATGTGGCATCGTTGGTCTTCTTCTTGTTGATGTTGAAGAGTCAAGACTTTGGAGACAACGAGAGCGGGGCTCGAATCCTCATCACAAAAGACTTGATCATCTTCATCCTCGTTCACGCGCCGGTGCATGGCCACTTGCTCAAGGGCTTCCATCTCCTCGTCACTCATGGAGTCATAGGTTCCATCATCGTTGAGGATCATGGTGCGCTTGTTGGTGCATTCATAGGACTTGTGGCCTCGGTCGCCGCAAGTGAAACACTTGAAGGAGCTTGCCTTGACGGTCTCATCGGTCGGAGTAGATGATGAAGCACGTGGCTTGAAGTTGCTTGTAGTAGGAGGAAGACGACTTGAGCTTGTCGAAGTTTTCTTGTAACTTGACTTGTCGTCATTGCTTGTAGGTGGCTTGGTTGAGGTAGAAGTTGGAGGAGTCGTTGAAGCTTGGTTGTTGGAGAAGCCGTAGTTCTTGGATGAGTACTTGGCGTACTTGAAGTCATCTTGCACTTGACGTTCCGCCTTGGTAGCTTGATGCACGAGCTTAATGAGGTTGGAGTAGGGTTGGAAGTCGGCAATCTTCTTGATGGGATGATTGAGTCCATTCAAGAACCGTGCCATTGTTTGCTCATCATCTTTCGTGACATTGGCTCAAATCATGGCGATCTCCATTTCCTTGTAGTTTTCTTCAACACTCTTTGTTCCTTGCTTGAGGAGTTGGAGCTTCTTGAAGAGATCGCGGTTGTAGTAGGTGGGCACAAAACATGCTCGCATGACATCCTTCATTTGAGCCCAAGTGGTGTGATACGTCTCCAACGTATCTATAATTTTTTATTGTTCCATGCTATTATATTACCCCTTTTGGATGTTTATGGGCTTTATTTTACACATTTATATCATCTTTGGGACTAACCTACTAACCGGAGGCCCAGCCCGTATTGTCGTTTTTTGCCTATTTCGGTATTTCGAAGAAAAGGAATATCAAACGGAGTCCAAATGGAATGAAACCTTCGGGAGCGTGATTTTTGGAACGAACGTGATCCAGAGAACTTGGAGTGCAAGTCAAGAAGCTTGCGAGGCGGCCAGGAGACAGGAGGGCACGTGCACCCCCTTTGGGTGCGCCCCCTATCTCCTGGGCCCCACAGGCGGCCACCGACGTACTCCTTCCTCCTATATATACCTACGTACCCCGAAAACATCCAGGGAGCCAACGAAACACAATTTCCACCGCCGTAACCTTCTGTATCCGCGAGCTGCCATCTTGGAGCCTTCGCTGGCGCTCCGCTGGAGGGGGAATCGACCATGGAGGTCTTCTACATCAACACCATAGCCCCTCCGATGAGTTGTGAGTAGTTTACCACAGACCTTCAGGTCCATAGTTATTAGCTAGATGGCTTCTTCTCTCTTTTTGGATCTCAATACAATGTTCTCCCCCTCTCTTGTGGAGATCCATTCGATGTAAACTCTTTTTGTGGTGTGTTTGTCGAGATACAATGAATTGTGGGTTTATGATCAAGTTTATCTATGAGAAATATTTGAATCTTCTCTGAATTCTTTTATGTATGATTGAGTTATCTTTGCAAGTCACTTCGAATTATCAGTTTGGTTTGGCCTACTAGATTGATCTTCCTTGCCATGGGAGAAGTGCTTAGCTTTGGGTTCAATCTTGCGGTGTCCTTATCCAGTGACAAAAAGGGTTGCAAGGCACATATTGTATTGTTGCCATCCAGGATAAAAAGATGGGGTTTATATCATATTGCTTGAGTTTATCCCTCTACATCATGTCATCTTTCTTAATGCGTTATTCTCTTCTTATGAACTTAATACTCTAGATGCATGCTGGACAGCGGTCGATGTGTGGAATAATAGTAGTTGATGCAGGCAAGAGTCGGTCTACTTGTTGCGAACGTGATGTCTATATACATGATCATGCCTAGATAATCTCATAATTATTCGCTTTTCTATCAATTGCTCGACAGTAATTTGTTCACCCACCGTAATACTTATGCTATCTTGAGAGAAGCCACTAGTGAAACCTATGACCCGGGTCTATCTTTTATCATATAAGCTTTCAATCTACTTTTATTTGTATCTTTACTTTTTGCATCTATAATACAAAATACCAAAAATATATTTATCTTATCATAATATCTCTATCAGATCTCACTTTCGCAAGTGGCCGTGAAGGGATTGACAACCCCTTTATTGCGTTGGTTGCGAGTTCTTTGTTTGTTTGTGTAGGTGTGTGGGACTTTTGAGGAGCCTCCTATTGGATTGATACCTTGTTTCGCAAAAACTGAAGGAAATACTTATGCTACTATTGCTGCATCACCCTTTCCTCTTCAAGGAAAACCAACGCAAGCTCAAGATGTAGCAAGAAGGATTTCTGGAGCCGTTGCCGGGGAGGTCTTCGCTCAAGTCAAGACATACCAAGTACCCATCACAAACTCATCTCCCTCGCATTTACATTATTTGCCATTTTCCTCTCGTTTTCCTCTCCCCCACTTCACCCTTGCCGTTTTATTTGCCCTCTCTTTCCCAATCTTCTCTCTCTTTTTCGCTTGCCTTTTCCTGTTTGCTTGTGTGTTGGATTACTTGTTGCCATGGCGCAAGATAATACCAAATTGTGTGATTTCTCCAATACCAATAATAATGATTTCCTTAGTACTCCGATTGCTCCTCTTAATGATGTTGAGTCTTGTGAAATCAATTCAGCTTTGCTGAATCTTGTTATGAAAGATCAATTCCTCGGCCTTCCTAATGAAGATGACGCTACTCATCTAAACAACTTTGTTGATTTGTGTGATATGCAAAAGAAGAAAGATACAGATAATGATATTGTTAAATTGAAGTTATTTCTGTTTTCACTTAGAGATCGTGCTAAAGTTTGGTTTTTGTCTTTGCCTAAAAATAGTATTGATTCTTGGAACAAGTGCAAAAATGCTTTTATCTCTAAGTATTTTCCTCCCGCTAAGATTATCACTCTTAGGAACGATATTATGAATTTTAAACAACTTGATCATGAGCATGTTGCCCAATCTTGGGAAAGAATGAAATTGACGACTCGCAATTGCCCTACTCATGGTTTGAATTTATGGATGATCATACAAAAATTTTATGCCGGTTTGAACTTTGCTTCTAGAAATCTTCTATATTCGGCCGCGGGAGGCACGTTTATGGAAATCACGTTTGGAGATGCTACAAAACTTCTTGATAATATTATGGCTAATTGTTCTCAATGGCACACCGAAAGATCTTCTAGTAAAAAAGTGCATGTTGTAGAAGAAATCAATGTTTTGAGTGGAAAGATGGATGAACTTATGAAATTGTTTGCTAGTAAAAATACTCCTCTTGATCCCAGTGATATGCCTTTGTCTACTTTGATTGAGAATAATAATGAGTCTATGGATGTGAATTTTGTTGGTAGGAATAGTTTTGGAAACAATGCTTATAGAGGAAACTTTAATTCTAGACTGTTCCCTAGCAATTCCTATAATAATTATGGAAATTCCTACAATAATTCTTATGGTAATTTTAATAAGATGCCCTCTGATTTTGAGAATAGTGTGAAATAATTTATGATTTCACAAAAGAATTTTAATGCCTTGCTTGAAGAAAAATTGCTCAAAGTTGATGATTTGGCTAGGAATGTTGATAGACTTTCGCTTGATGTTGATTCTCTTAAACTTGGATCTTCTCCTCCTAAGCATGATATCAATGAGTCTCTCAAAGCAATGAGAATTTCCATTGATGAGTGCAAGGAAAGAACCGCTAGATTGCGTGCTAAGAAAGATTGCTTTGTAAAGGCGTGTTCTTCTAGTTTTCAATGAATATAGTGATGAAGATCTTAAAGTTATTGATGTGTATCCTATTAGATCTTTGTTTTGCAATATGAATCTTGATAATAATGGGACTGGAGATGAGTCAACTTTAATTAGAAGGCGTCCCAAGAATTCGGAGTTTTTAGATCTTGATGCTAAATTTGGTAAAAGTGGGATTGGAGAGGTCATGACTTTAAATAGAATTGAACCCACTATCTCGGATTTCAAGGAATTTTGATTATGATAATTGTTCTTTAGAAGGTTGTATTTCCTTGTTGCAATCCGTTGTTGATTCTTCTCATGCTTATAGTCAAAATAAAGCTTTTACCAAACATATCGTTGATGCCTTGATGCAATCTTATGATGAAAAACTTAATTTGAAAGTTTCTATACCTAGAAAACTTAATGATGAGTGGGAACCTACTATAAAGATTAGAATTAAAGATCATGAGTGTTTTGCTTTGTGTGATTTGGGTGCTAGTGTTTCCACGATTCCGAAAACTTTATGTGATATTCTAGGTTTCCATGATCTTGATGATTGCTCTTTAAATTTGCACCTTGCGGATTCCACCATTAAAAAGCCAATGGGAAGGATCAATGATGTTCTCATTGTTGCAAATAGAAATTTGGTGCCCGTAGATTTTATCGCTCTTGATGTAGATTGCAATCTTTCTTGCCCTATTATTCTTGGTAGACCTTTCCTTGGAATGATTGGCGCGATTATTGAGATGAAGGAAGGGAATATTAGATTCCAATTTCCATTGAGGAAAGGCATGGAGCACTTTCCAAGAAATAAAGTCAAATTACCTTATGAATCTATCATGCGAGCTACTTATGAATTTAGTGCCAAAGATGGCACTACTTAGATCTATCTTCGCTTTTATGCCTAGCTAGGGCCGTTGAACGATAGCGCTAGTTGGGAGGCAACCCAATTTTATTTGTGTTTTTTGTTTTTGTTTCTGTTTAGTAATAAATTTTGCATCTACCTTCTGTTTAGATGTGTTTTTATCTTTTAATTAGTGTTCGTGCCAAGTAGAACCTATAAGATAACCTATGATGATAGTTGATTTGATTCTGCTGAAAAAACAGAAACTTTGCGTGCACGAATTTAGTTTCGTTAAATCACAGAAACGTGCTTTTGCATTGATTATTTTTTGCTGCTGATCAATAGACAAATTGTCCAGGACTTCCTATTTTGGTAGGAATTTTAGAGTTCCAGAAGTTTGCGTTAGTTACATATTGCTATAGACTGTTCTGTTTTTGACAGATTCTGTTTTTCGTGTGTTGTTTGCTTATTTTGATGCATCTATGGCTAGTAAAATAGTTTATAAACCATAGAGAAATTGGAATACAGTAGGTTTAACACAAAAATAAATAAATAATGAGTTAATTACAGTACCTTATGTGGTGGTTTTGTTTTCTTTCACTAACGGATCTTATAAGATTTCCTGTTGAGTTTTGTGTTGTGAAGTTTTCAAGTTTTGGGTAAAGCTTTGATGGATTATGGAATAAGGAGTAGTAAGAGCCTAATCTTGGGGATGCCCAAGGCACCCCAAGATATTCAAGAATAGCCAAAAGCCTAAGCTTGGGGATGCCCCGGGAAGGCATCCCCTCTTTCGTCTTCGTTCATTGGTAACTTTACTTGGAGCTATATTTTTATTCGCCACATGATATGTGTTTTGCTTGGAGCGTCGTGTATATTAGTCTTTGCTTTTTATTTTACCACAATCATCCTTGCTGTACACACCTTTTTGGAGAATCCCACTTGATTAGAATTTATTAGAATACTCTATGTGCTTCACTTATATCTTTTGAGCTTGATAGTTTTTGCTCTAGTACTTCACTTATATCTTTTAGAGCACGGCGGTGGCTTAATTTTGAAGAAATTGCTAGTCTCTCATGCTTCACTTATATTATTTTGAGAGTCTTTTAGAACAACATGGTATTTGTTATGGTTATAAATTGGTCCTAGAATGATGAGCATCCAAGTTCGGTATAATAAAAACTATCATAGGAAGTGAATTGGATGCTATGATCAATTTGATGCTTGATAATTGTTTTGAGATATAAAGGTAGTAATGTTAGGGTCATGCTAGTGGGTAATTATGAAATTGAGAAATACTTGTGTTGAAGTTGGCAAGTCTCGTAGCATGCACATATGGTAAAAGTTGTGTGACAAATTTGTTGCATGAGGTGCTCTTTTGATTGTCTTCCTTATGAGTGGCAGTCGGGGACGAGCGATGGTCTTTTCCTACCAATCTATCCCTCTAGGGGCATGCGTAGTAGTACTTTGCTTCGAGGGCTAAGTAGACTTCTGCAATAAGTATATGAGTTCTTTATGACTAATGTGAGTCCATGGATATACGCACACTCACCCTTCCACTTTGCTAGCCTCTATTGTGCCGTGCAACTTTCGCCGGTATCATGCACCCATTATTTACCTTCCTCAAAACAGCCACCATACCTACCTACTATGGCATTTCCATAGCCATTCCGAAATATATTGCCATGCAACTTTCCACCGTTCCATTTATTATGACACACTTCATCATTGTCATATTGCTCTTTGCATGATCATGTAGTTGACATCGTATTTGTGGCAAGGCCACCTTCATAATTTTCATACATGTCACTCTTGATTCATTGCATATCCCGGTACACCGCCGGAGGCATTCATATAGAGTCATATCTTGTTCTAGCTTTGAGTTGTAATTCTTGAGTTGTAAATCAATAAAAGTGTGATGATCTTCATTATTAGAGCATTGTCTCAGTGAGGAAAGGATGAAGAAGACTATGATTCCCCCACAAGTCGGGATGAGACTTCGGACTTTAAAGAAAAAAAAAGGCCAAAAAGAAAAAAAAAGAAAGGCCAAAGAAAAAAAAGAAAAAATGAGAGAAAAAGAGAGAAGGGACAATGCTACTATCTCTTTTTCCACACTTGTGCTTCAAAATAGCACCATGATCTTCATGACAGAGAGTCTCCTATGTCACTTTCATATATTAAGTGGGAATTTTTCATTATAGAACTTGGCTTGTATATTCCAATGATGGGCTTCCTCAAAATGCCCTAGGTCTTCGTGAGCAAGCGAGTTGGATGCACACGCACTTAGTTTCTTTTGTTGTGTTTTCATATATTTATAGCTCTAGTGCATCCGTTGCATGGCAATCCCTACTCACTCACATTGATATCTATTGATGGGCATCTCCATAGCCCGTTAATACGCCTAGTTGATGTGAGACTATCTTCTCCCTTTTTGTCCTCACAACCACCACCAAATACCACCATAGTGCTATGTCCATGGCTTGCGCTCATGTATTGCGTAAGAGTTGAAAAAGTTGAAGCGCGTTAAAAAGTATGAACCAATTGCTCGGCTCGTCATTGGGGTTGTTCATGATGGGAGTATGTTGTGTAATGATAATGAAGCATGGCCAACTATATGATTTTGTAGGGATAAGCTTTCTTTGGCTATGTTATTTTGATAGGACACGATTATTTGTTAGTATGCTTCAAAGCATTATTATTTTTATGTTTTATAAGCTTTTATCTTGAATCATTTGGATCTGAACATTCATGCCACAATAAAGAAAATTACATTGAGAATTATGCTAGGTAGCATTCCACATCAAAAATTCTGATTTTATCATTTACCTACTCGAGGACGAGCAGGAATTAAGCTTGGGGATGCTTGATACGTCTCCAACGTATCTATAATTTTTGATTGTTCCATGCTATTATATTACCCCTTTTGGATGTTTATGGACTTTATTTTACACATTTATATCATTTTTGGGACTAACCTACTAACCGGAGGCCCAGCCCGTATTGCTGTTTTTTTGCCTATTTCAGTATTTCGAAGAAAAGGAATATCAAACGGAGTCCAAACGGAATGAAACCTCCGGGAGCATGATTTTTGGAACGAACGTGATCCAGAGAACTTGGAGTGCAAGTCAAGAAGCTTGCGAGGCGGCCAGGAGACAGGGGGGCGCGCCCACCCCCTCTGGGCGATCCCCCTACTCCTGGGCCCCACAGGCGGCCACCGACGTACTCCTTCCTCCTATATATACCTAAGTACCCCGAAAACATCCAGGGAGCCAACGAAACACAATTTCCACCATCATAACCTTCTGTATCCACGAGATCCCATCTTGGAGCCTTCGCCGGCGCTCCGCCGGAGGGGCAATCGACCACGGAGGGCTTCTACATCAACACCATAGCCCCTCCGATGAGCTGTGAGTAGTTTACCACAGACCTTCGGGTCCATAGTTATTAGCTAGATGGCTTCTTCTCTCTTTTTGTATCTCAATACAATGTTCTCCCCCTCTCTTGTGGAGATCCATTCGATGTAAACTCTTTTTGCGGTGTGTTTGTCGAGATCCGATGAATTGTGGGTTTATGATGAAGTTTATCTATGAGAAATATTTGAATCTTCTCTGAATTCTTTTATGTATGATTGAGTTATCTTTGCAAGTCTCTTCGAATTATCAGTTTGGTTTGGCCTACTAGATTGATCTTTCTTGCCATGGGAGAAGTGCTTAGCTTTGGGTTCAATCTTGCGGTGTCCTTACCCAGTGACACAAAGGGTTGCAAGGCACGTATTGTATTGTTGACATCGAGGATACAAAGATGGGATTTATATCATATTGCTTGAGTTTATCCCTCTACATCATGTCATCTTTCTTAATGCGTTACTCTGTTCTTATGAACTTAATACTCTAGATGCATGCTGGACAGTGGTCGATGTGTGGAGTAATAGTAGTAGATTCAGGCAGGAGTCGGTCTACTTGTTGCGGATGTGATGCCTATATACATGATCATGCCTAGATAATCTCATAATTATTCGCTTTTCTATCAATTGCTCGACAGTAATTTGTTCACCCACCGTAATACTTATGCTATCTTGAGAGAAGCCACTAGTGAAACCTATGGCCCCCGGGTCTATCTTTTATCATATAAGCTTTCAATCTACTTTTATTTGCATCTATAATACAAAATACCAAAAATATATTTATCTTATCATACTATCTCTATCAGATCTCACTTCGCAAGTGGCCGTGAAGGGATTGATAACCCCTTTATTGCGTTGGTTGCGAGTTCTTTGTTTGTTTGTGTAGGTGAGTGGGACTTTTGAGGAGCCTCCTACTGGATTGATACCTGGGTTCTCAAAAATTGAGGGAAATACTTACGCTACTATTGCTGCATCACCCTTTCCTCTTCAAGGAAAACCAACGCAAGCTCAAGACGTAGCATGGTGATAGGTGGTTCACCTCTCGCTTCTCGGCGCTCAAGGACTTGTTCCCACCATATGAGCACATAGTCTTGGAACTCAAGTGATGCCATAGCGATCTTCTTCTCTTCCTCATAGTTGTGCAAACGAAAGATTTTGTCGACCTTCAATGCCCATGAGAGGTACTCTTCGGGATCATTGCTTCCATTGAACTTGGGCATTGTGAATTTAAACTTGCCATAGCGTTGCTCTTCATTGTGTTGTGGTCGATGGTGATGATGACGCCCTTGACATGGAGGATAATCATCCTCATGTTTCTCTTGGCGTGGAGGAAGTCCATGATCAACTTGCTCTTGTCGGACTTGAGGTTGAGGTGAAACTTGTCGAGCTTGTGGAGGAGCTTGAGGAACTTGACGTTGCACTCGCGGTTGGTAGTTCCGCTCTTGGATTTCTTCTCGAAGTGCTTCCTCTTGATTGCGCCGGTCTCGGTTGTGGTTGGCGATTGCTCGACTTGATTCTTGAAGGGCACGTTGCGCCTCAAGAGTTTGTGCTTCACGTTGTTGTTGTTTAAAACGTTGAGCCTCAGCGTCTTGTTCCTCTTGATGTAGACGCGCTCGTTCTTCCTCTTAGCGTCATTGTCATTGTTGTTCTTGAGCTTGTGCAAAAGCGACTTGGTGTGGTTGAGGACGAGGTACTTGCTCGTCGACTTGCTCTTGTGAATGCGTGTCGTGTAGAGGATTGCGAGATGCATGACGGTCTTGACGCACGGCTCGTCGGAGAGTGTTCGATGTCGGTGTACTTGAGCCAGAGAAGGTGTCGTCGGAATGTCGACTTGAGCGGCTTCGTCTTGAGTATGAAGAAGTTGAAGGAGGACGGTTCACTAACAAGGCGCGGATCTCGTCCATCCTTGCATCATTCTCTTGCTTGTGAGCGTCGAGCTTGTTGTCGAAGTAGTCCTTGGTACGTTGCTCGGAGAGTCGCAAGTCGATGGTGAGGTTGTCGATGCGGTCGGTCATAGCTTGTTGCTCTTGATGCAACGCTCTTTGTGCACCAAAGAGGTGGCTCTTGGTGAAGAATGATGACATGTCGTCGTCTTGCTCGATGAAGAGTGGGTTGGTAGAAGTACTTGGCCTATCCATCATTCCAAGCAAAAATGTGAGTGGTAGAAGGATAAGAACTTATACCAATTGTACCTTGACCAATGTTGACGATGAATCAAGTTCACTCAAATGCAGACAATGAAATAGCACTATTGGTACCAATTCTTGTCGGTTCTCACACCTACACAAGTAAAAGCTTATGGTGGAGCTTGGTTAGGATGGTGGCACAAAATTTGATGCAATTGTAAGTGAGCTTCAATAATGTTGGAAAAGATTCACAAATTTGCAAATGCAACAAGTAGACCAAGCAAGTAGAGGTACATGGAAACACACACGCAAAACATAAGTGGGATTGTGCAAACCAAAAATGAGCCAAAATGTGGAATCCACGAAAATGTTCTTATTGCACAATACAAGAGAGACGCTAGCACGATTGCACAATAGGCGGATACGGAACTTGTGCACAACCTACTAGGCAAAAATGCAACGACCTCTATCCCAAGTATGCTATATGTATGGTATTTCGGTGCTATGATCCAAGATGATCAGATATGACAATCTTAATGTAGTATGATGCTATGGTTATTGCTTATAAGCTCTTTGCTTATCTTTCCCTCTTTGCTTAAAAGCTTGGTTGGCTCTTTCACTTTTGAGCTCTTTTCTTATGCAAAACTTCACGAACCAAGATAGCAATTGTGTATGCTATGACAACTTTGTGACACAAAAGATGATATCAAGATATGCACCACTATGATATGGTATGTATGATATGGAGTATGACCACTAATGTGCACAAGTCACGTTGCCGGCAATACTCAAAGGCTAGTCTCGATGGGTAAGCAACGCAAAAGTAAGGCTATGTGGTCATCAATGCAAATGGCATGGAAATGACAAGGATGTCGTCGAGGTTACCGTCCTTTGCGATGACAAGTCCTTTGCAAAGATGAGCAGTGATGATGTTGACGTTGAACCGTACCTATATAGCCGAAACACAATAGGACACGGGAGCCACAACTCAAATTCTCAAAGACCAAAAGCAAATGGTGGTAGCGGAAAGCGGTGGTGGTATAGCGGATGATGTGGTGAAATCCCTAAGCAAAGATGCCAAAGTTTGGAAACTTTGATGGTTTCTATTAATGTTGTAACCTATCTAGGTGGATGGGGGATGTCAATAGCTTCTCAAGGAGCTAAAGAACGCGAAAATCAGACTCCGAATGTGGAAGTTATGGGCAAAATGGTGAATCAGCCAAGGCTGAATTCTGGGAAGGGCGGTAGTACCACTTGGGAGGGCAGTAGTACCGGTCCTGAAGCTCAGCGGAACTACCGATTTTGGAGGGCGGAAGTACCGCTGGTGTCGGGAAAACTGGATTGGGCGATTTCGTGGCGGAAATGGACGATTTCGGGGGCAAAATTGGATGGATTTAGGGGATGGAAGGTGGGGAAGCTAGATCTACCTGCTACACACGAAATCCATGGATCAAATCAAACAAAATTTCATCACACCAACAAATCACAAAAAACATTTGGGGCTATTTTTGGTGGGGATTTTCAGATTTAGGACGAAAACAACAAAATCAAGCTAGAAAACATGGGGTAGGGGCTCCAAAAACGTGATCAACGTGGCTCATGATACCAAGATGATGTAGGGCAGAACCCTAGGGGCCGATCTTTCACGTTTGGAGAGGATCCTACGGTGAACACGAAGAACACGCGAAAGAACACGAGGGAAATCACGAGGGGAAAACAAGAGAAACACTCAACCGACACGAAATAGATCACACAAGTGCTAGATCATCGAGGCACAAAGTAACACGAGATCCAAAGTCAACAAGGGACGATATAAGAGTAACCGTTCTTCTCCGTGAGGAGGTCTTGATTGTCTTCTCCGAATGGAGGCCTTGAATCTGGGTGGATCTTCTCCGAAGAGGTGCGGTCCCTCACGAGGAGTAGATCCGGTACGGATGAGCAATGCTCTATCTCAAATGAGCTAAACCAATACTAACCCTAATACGAAGCTAGGAGACAAGTATATATAGTCCAAGGGGTAAGTGGGAGGTACATGGGGTGAAATCCCTCACACTCCACGCAGGCAGGCCGGTAGTACTGGTCTTGGGGGCGGTTGTACCGCTAGGAGCTCAGGTGCTGCTTCCTGGAGGTGTTCTCGGAGGGGATTAGCAGTAGTACCGGTTGTTGGGGCGGTAGTACCGGTCTTGTGGCAGTTACCGGTATAAACCGAGGCGATACCGGCCTTGTACCGGCTTGATTACATAAGGTTGACCGGTAGTTGACCGGTAGTGGACCGGTAGTACCGGTGGACCAGTAGTTGACCGGTAGTACATCTATCTCTGCGTTGGGAAAATCCTTCTCCATGCTCTTGATGTTCATCTTGCATCGTAGCTTCTCCTTGGTTGCTTTCTTGGTACCTAATCACACAAAGCATCTCCGTTTGAGGTAGTAGCCATGTCTCAAGTGGTTCAAAGGGAAGTTCAACAAGGAGAGAGTTAACCTCGGATTGAATAGCACGTGCTCGAGCTCTTGTCATGGGTCCACTTGGAGCTTGAGTAGTCGAAGTAGTGTCCATGGGGATGACCATAGGATGCTCCGCATCAAACGTCTTATGTTGCAGAGGAGTTTTCCAATCAGGAGTGAGGCTACGATCCACGCTTGGCGATTGCCCTATGGAGTCGGATGGACTCGCTTTTCGTCTACGCTTCCATAGCTTTATTTAGTTTATTTCTCATGAGTTGGCCTTCGGCCGAATTTATTATCATGCAATAGAAACTCGATATGAGAATCGTGTAATAAATTCAGGTGTGACTGAACTTTGAATCTTTGCATCAATGTACTGTGTGTGCCAGCATGATCTTGGGATGGTACAGCTACACAGAGACTTGACCGATTTCGGGTCGGGTCATTACAACATCGCTATGAGTGAGAAAGTCTCATCAACTCCTTGAACTTGTCGGAAACTTCTTTGTGACAAGTTGAGCTTGATAAATGGTGGCATTACTGTTGGGGAACGTAGTAATTTCAAAAAAATTCCTACGCACACTCAAGATCATGTTGATGGCATAGCAACGAGAGGGGAGAGTGTATGTCCCCGTACCCTCGTAGACCGTTAGCGGAAGCGTTATAACAACGCGGTTGATGTAGTCGTACGTCTTCACGATCCGACCGATCCAAGCTCCGAACGTACGGGGCCTCCGAGTTCAGCACACGTTCTGCTCGATGATGATCTCCGGCCTCCGATCCAGCCGAGCTCCGGAGATGAGTTTTTGTCAGCACGACGGCGTGGTGACGATGTTGATGTTATACCGGCGCAGGGCTTCGCCTAAGCTTCGCGACGATATGACTGAGGTGGAATATGGTGGAAGGGGGCACCGCACACGGCTAAGGAACAATCCGTAGATCAACTTGTGTGTCTATGGGGTGCCCCCCGCCCCCGTATATAAAGGAGGAGAGGAGGAGGGGGCCGGCCTAAGGGGAGGTGCGCCCTAGGAGGGGGAAACCTACTCCAAGTAGGTTTCCCCCCTCCCTTCCCTAATCCAAGAAGGAGGGGGAAGGAAGGAGTGGGAGAGGGGGAAGGCAAGGGGGGCACCGCCCCCCCCCTTCCTTGTCCTATTCGGACTCAAGGGGAGGGGGCGCGCCACTTGCCCCGGCCGGCCCCTCTCTTTCTCCAATAGGGCCCATCAAGGCCCATTACTTCCCGGGGGGTTCCGGTAACCCTCCGGTACTCCGGTTTTTCTCCGAAAACTCCCGGAACACTTCCGATGTCCGAATATAGTCGTCCAATATATCAATCTTTATGTCTCGACCATTTCGAGACTCCTCGTCATGTCCGTGATCACATCCGGGACTCCGAACAAACTTCGGTACATCAAAACTTATAAACTCATAATAAAAATGTCATCGTAACGTTAAGCGTGCGGACCCTACGGGTTCGAGAACTATGTAGACATGACCTAAAACCATTCTCGGTCAATAACCAATAGTGGGACCTGGATGCCCATATTGGTTCCTACATATTCTACGAAGATCTTTATCGGTCAAACCGCATAACAACATATGTTGTTCCCTTCGTCATCGGTATGTTACTTGCCCAAGATTTGATCGTCGGTATCCAATACCTAGTTCAATCTCGTTACCGGCAAGTCTCTTTACTCGTTCTATAATATGTCATCTCATAACTAACTTATTAGTTATAATGCTTGCAAGGCTTAAGTGATGAGTATTACCGAGAGGGCCCAGAGATACCTCTCTGACAATCGGAGTGACAAAACTTAATCTCGAAATACGCCAACTCAACATGTACCTTCGGAGACACCTGTAGTACTCCTTTATAATCACCCAGTTACGTTGTGACGTTTGGTAGTACCCAAAGTGTTCCTCCAGTAAACGGGAGTTGCATAATTCTCATAGTTACAGGAACGTGTATAAGTCATGAAGAAAGCAATAGCAGAATACTAAACGATCAAGTGCTAAGCTAACGGGATGGGTCATGTCAATCACATTATTCTCCTAATGATGTGATCTCATTAATCAAATGACAACACATGTCTATGGTTAGGAAACATAACCATCTTTGATTAATGATCTAGTCAAGTAGAGGCATACTAGTGACTATATGTTTGTCTATGTATTCACACATGTATCATGTTTCCGGTTAATACAATTCTAGCATGAATAATAAACATTTATCATGATATAAGGAAATAAATAATAACTTTATTATTGCCTCTAGGGCATATTTCCTTCAGTCTCCCACTTGCACTAGAGTCAATAATCTAGATTACATAGTAATGATTCTAACACCCATGGAGTCTTGGTGCTGATCATGTTTTGCTCGTGAGAGAGGCTTAGTCAACGGATCTACGACATTCAGATCCGTATGTATTTTGCAAATCTCTATGTCTCCCACTTGGACTTGGTCCCGAATGGAATTGAAGCGTGTCTTGATGTGCTTGGTCCTCTTGTGAAATCTGGATTCCTTTGCCAAGGCAATTGCACCAGTATTGTCACAGAAGATCTTCATTGGTCCCGATGCACTAGGTATGACACCTAGATCAGAAATGAACTCCTTCATCCAGACTCCTTCATTTGCTGCTTCAGAAGCAGCTATGTACTCCGCTTCACATGTAGATCCCGCCACGACGCTTTGTTTAGAACTGCACCAACTTACAGCTCCACCGTTTAATAAAAACACGTATCCGGTTTGCGATTTAGAATTGTCCGGATCAGTGTCAAAGCTTGCATCGACGTAACCATTTACGACTAGCTCTTTGTCACCTCCATATACGAGAAACATATCCTAAGTCCTTTTCAGGTATTTCAGGATGTTCTTGACCGCTGTCTAGTGATCCACTCCTGGATTACTTTGGTACCTTCCTGCCAAGCTTATTGCTAAGCATACGTCAGGTCTGGTACACATCATTGCATACATGATATAGCCTATGGCTGAAGCATAGGGAACATCTTTCATTTTCTCTCTATCTTCTATTGTGGTCGGGCATTGAGTTTGACTCAACTTCACACCTTGTAGTACGCGCAAGAACCCTTTCTTTGCCTGATCCATCTTGAACTTTTTCAAAATTTTGTCAAGGTATGTGCTTTGTGAAAGTCCTATTAAGCGTCTTGATCTATCTCTATAGATCTTGATGCCCAATATGTAAGCAGCTTCACCGAGGTCTTTCATTGAAAAACTTTTATTCAAGTATCCCTTTATGCTATCCAGAAATTGTATATCATTTCCAATTAATAATATGTCATCTACATATAATATCAGAAACGCTACAGAGCTCCCACTCACTTTCTTGTAAATACAGGCTTCTCCAAAAGTCTGTATAAAACCATATGCTTTGATCACACTATCAAAATGTTTATTCCAACTCCGAGATGCTTGCACCAGTCCATAAATGGATCGCTGGAGCTTGCATACTTTGTTAGCATCTTTTGGATCAACAAAACCTTCTGGCTGCATCATATACAACTCTTCTTCTAGAAATCCATTCAAGAATGCAGTTTTGACATCCATTTGCCAAATTTCATAATCATGAAATGCAGCAATAGCTAACATGATTCGGACAGACTTAAGCATCGCTACGGGTGAGAAAGTCTCATCGTAGTCAACCCCTTGAACTTGTCGAAAACCTTTTGCAACAAGTTGAGCTTTATAGACAGTTACATTACCATCAGCGTCAGTCTTCTTCTTAAAGATCCATTTATTCCCAATGGCTTGCCGATCATCATGCAAGTCAACCAAAGTCCATACTTTGTTTTCATACATGGATCCTATCTCAGATTTCATGGCCTCTAGCCATTTTGCAGAATCTGGGCTCATCACCGCTTCCTCATAGTTCGTAGGTTCATCATGGTCAAGTAACATGACTTCCAAAATAGGATTACCGTACACTCTGGTGCGGATCTTACTCTGGTAGACCTACGAGGTTCTGTAGAAACTTGATCTGAAGTTTCATGATCAATATCATCAGCTTCCTCACTGATTGGTGTAGTTGTCACAGGAACCGGTTCTTGTGATGAACTACTTTCCAATAAGGGAGTAGATACAGTTATCTCGTCAAGTTCTACTTTCCTCCCACTCACTTCTTTCGAGAGAAACTCCTTCTCTAGAAAGGATCCGAATTTAGCAACGAAAATCTTGCCCTCAGATCTGTGATAGAAGGTGTACCCAATAGTCTCCTTTGGGTATCCTATGAAGACACATTTCTCCGATTTGGGTTCGAGCTTATCTGGTTGAAGTTTCTTCACATAAGCATCGCAGCCCCAAACTTTAAGAAACGACAACTTTGGTTTCTTGCCAAACCACAGTTCATAAGGCGTCGTCTCAACGGATTTTGATGGTGCCCTATTTAACGTGAATGCGGCCGTCTCTAAAGCATAACCCCAAAACAATAGCGGTAAATCAGTAAGAGACATCATAGATCGCACCATATCTAGTAAAGTGCGATTACGACGTTCGGACACACCATTACGTTGTGGTGTTCCGGGTGGCGTGAGTTGCGAAACTATTCCGCATTGCTTCAAGTGTAGACCAAACTCGTAACTCAAATATTCTCCTCCACGATCAGATCGTAGAAACTTTATTTTCTTGTTATGATGATTTTCCACTTCACTCTGAAATTCTTTGAACTTTTCGGATGTTTCAGACTTGTGTTTCATTAAGTAGATATACCCATATCTGCATAAATCATCTGTGAAGGTGAGAAAATAACGATATCCGCCACGAGCCTCAACATTCATTGGACCACATACATCTGTATGTATGATCTCCAATAAATCTGTTGCTCTCTCCATAGTACCGGAGAACGGCGTTTTAGTCATCTTGCCCATAAGGCACGGTTCGCAAGTACCAAGTGATTCATAATCAAGTGATTCCAAAAGTCCATCAGTATGGAGTTTCTTCATGCGTTTTACACCGATATGACCTAAACGGCAGTGCCACAAATAAGTTGCACTATCATTATCAACTCTGCATCTTTTGGTTTCAACACTATGAATATGTGTATCACTACTATCGAGATTCAATAAAAATAGACCACTCTTCAAAGGTGCATGACCATAAAAGATATTACTCATATAAATAGAACAACCATTATTCTCTGATTTAAATGAATAACCATCTCGCATCAAACAAGATCCAGATATAATGTTCATGCTCAACGCTGGCACCAAATAACAATTATTTAGGTCTAAAACTAATCCCGATGGTAGATGTAGAGGTAGCGTGCCGACTGCGATCAGATCGACTTTGGAACCATTTCCCACGCGCATCGTCACCTCGTCCTTAGCCAATCTTCGGTTAATCCGTAGTCCCTGTTTCCAGTTGCAAATATTAGCCACAGAACCAGTATCAAATACCCAGGTGCTACTGCGAGCATTACTAAGGTACACATCAATAACATGTATATCACATATACCTTTGTTCACTTTGCCATCCTTCTTATCCGCCAAATACTTGGGGCAGTTCCGCCTCCAGTGTCCAGTCTGCTTGCAATAGAAGCACTCAGTTTCAGGCTTAGGTCCAGACTTGGGTTTCTTCTCTTGAGCAGCAACTTTCTTGCTGTTCTTTTTGAAGTTCCCCTTCTGTCGGTGTACTAGAGTAGGGTTACCCTAGTATCCCGAACTTGCGCACGGGCAGTTGCAGCACCCCGTGTACTAGAGTAGGGGTACCCTAGTATCCCGAACTTGTGCACGGGCAGTTGCAGCACCCCGCGGCAGGGCCCGCCAGGTCAACGCCAAGACCCTTTGTGGCTCTTCAGAAAACAAGACCCCAGCAAGAGGAGCTTGCCGGGAAGCCATTCAAGAACAAAGTATCCAAGATGAGGAGACAAGACCCGGCAAGAGGAGCTTGCCGGGAAGGCCAGCCACGGCACCTCAAGAAACTTGTCGCGACGCACCGCGCGTCCCAGCAAGGTCCGGCGAGCGACAAGCTTCTGGACGCGACAAGATGATGACCCCGACAAGGTACTTGCCGGGGGCCAGCTACCACTCTGTGCCCGCGCTCCAGCGCATCCGCCCGCGTGTCACCCTGAGGCTTTCTCAGGGGCGCGTGGCGGGAGCCTGTGCAGTCAGGGGTACGCGGTGGCCAGCAGGGATGAAGAGGAGGCCATCCTGGCGAACGGTGGCGCTCCTAACGGTCACTTTTTGCACTGTTTTAGCGACTCAGACGGGCATTCAATGCCCTTGTCTCCTGCCGTCAGAGTTAGGTAGGATACACTGTGTCCACAGTAGCGGTAGCTGTACCTACCGCACTCTTTTTCCATTTTTACCCCTCTAGCCTACGTTGCCACCTGTTGGTGACCCCTTGAGCGTATAAAGGGAGGCCCATGCGCAACGTAGAAGGGGTTGGACTCATTCAAAGCTAGCACACTCCCACGCTCGGTCTTGTAGCTCATCTCGCTCCCGAGCAAGAACACCCAATACAATCAAGCAGCAGTAGGAGTGTTATCTCTCCGGAGAGCTCCGAAGCTGGGTAAACTGCTCGTGTGTACTGCCTCGATCCGCTCTTCGTGCGGCCTCCGTCCTCTGCCGAACCGAAAGGGGCTCGGTCCCTAGAGGTGCTCGTGGATCAGTTTCCCCGACATCTTTGGCGCGCCAGGTAGGGGGCGTCGAGTTCATGTGAACCCGATCCAGAGTGCGCACGAGCTAGATCTTCATCATCTTCATCATCCTCGTCAACATGCCACCGAAGAAGAAGGCTTCGGGGGCAACAGCCCTGTCTGCGTCGCTTCCACCGCCTCCGGAGCAGGCGGACGGTGGAGTGGACGCCGGCGGAAGAATGGACATCGACGAGGGTGCCCACAGCGCTGCCAAGTCCAAGGACAAGGCCGCGCAGACCTCGGCGTCCATATGCGCACCGCGCCCATCCCAGGAAGTGCGGGACTAGCAACGTCATGGCGTTCGCAGCGCCATACATCCGCTGGCCCAAGATCAAGCTGGTGGTTTGCGTGGCGTTCAAGACCAGCATGTACGCCAGCATGCTGGCCCCAGCGAGGTACGGTCGCCTGGACGGGACGCTGCTCCTTCTAACTTGGTTAGGAGTCCGAGCATGTCCCGCTCCTTGCACCGCTCACCTCTGCCGCCCACCACGCCGGCGGAAGCCTTGGCGCGAGCCCAGCTACTCCTAGATTACCCTCCGACGGCGGACAAAACCGACGAGTGGAGGGCCACTATCCAGAGTCTCATCGGCTTCGCCAACGGCGACACTGCGCGGCAACCAAGCAATTCGCTGCCGCGGCAAGACTGCCGGACGCGGGCCGGTGGCGACAAGAACGATGGAGGTGCAACTTCCATGCACTCTCCGCCAAAAAGGCCAAGATCGCCAACTCGCCAGATCCACCCTGACAGCGGCTCCACCGCGTCGTCGGATCCACGAGCTCGTCGCGACCAGTGCCAAGTTCTCCACGAACGGCAACAAGAGGACGCTCGTACTCGCATCGAGCGCCGAAGAGAAGCGCGGCGTCAATCTGACCAGCGCGCTGGGCCCTCTGTCGACATGCGCGCGCCGGGGGAACCAGGCGACTTGCCGTACATGGTAGGTTGCCCTGCGTTCACCCATGAGCTGCGGCAAGTCCAGTGGCCCAGCAAGAAAAACTTCAAACCAGACGTACCAGAGAAGTACGACGGCAAGTCGCATCTGTCGGAGTTCCTCAGCATCTACACCATCGCGGTGCAGGCTGCCGGGGGACGGGACGACAAGATCCTTGCCAACTACTTCCCGCTGGTGCTCAAGCCCAACGTCAGGTCCTGGCTCATGCACTTGCCGGACAACTCCATTTCTTCTTGGGCAGATCTGTGCCATCAGTTTGTCGGCGCCTTTACAGGCGGCCACAAGCCACATGGCCAAGAGAGCGACCTTCATCTGCTCGCCCAGAAGGAAGGAGAGTCGCTGCGCAAGTACATCCAGAGATTCAGCCATGTGCAGCACAACATCCCAGACGTCCACCCTGCCGCGGTCATCAGCGCGTTCCATCAGAACGTGCGAAAACGCAGGATGAGGGAGGAGATGGCGATGTGCAAGATCAGAGATGTCGCCGAGCTTTATGCCCTGGCCGACAAGTGCGCACGTGCTGAAGAGGGGAGGAGGCTCCCCGGAGAGGATACAGGGGCAGGAGGATCTGACAGTGAGGATGACGCCCCGGCAAAGAAAGGTCGGCGGCGGAACAACAGAAGGAGGAAGGGCAAGGAAGTGCTAGCTGTCGAGCAGTCCGGCAACGGAGGTGGCGCCAAGGAAGTTAAGGATGGTGGCTCCAGCAAGGAGGCCCAGCCTGTGGCGGCTGCTGACAAGCAGGATGGCTCCAGCAAGCAGTATTGCAAGATCCACCGCACCAAGGGCCACGATCTCCAGAGTTGCAAGAAGGTTGAGCAGCTTGTCGAGCTGCAAAAAGCTGAATACGAGCGACGCGACAAGGAGAAGGCCTAGGCAGGTGCTGGAGGAGCTGGCAAGAAACGCCCCGGCCGGGGAGGACGCCGCGGCAAGGCCAAGCAGCGGCAAGGAGATAGGCCTCCCCGTGGCCGCGACAAGGATGAAGACGACGACGATGACGAAGATATGGATGATGATGAGGCCGACGAGCAGGAATTTCAGAAAGCCACAGAGGTCCTGTGTGTTGACGGTGGTGCTTCTCTGCATACTTCGCACCGCCAACTCAAGCAGTGGATGCGGGAGGTTAATGCAGCAGAACCATCCGTAGAGTCACGCAAGCCTCTGAAATGGTCCAGCACGCCTATCATCTTCGACATTGAGGATCACCCTGATCGCGTAACTGCGGTCGGGTGCTTGCCGATGTTGGTTTCACCAACTATCCGCAACCTCAAGGTCACGAAGATGCTAGTTGACGGCGGGGCCGGCTTGAACCTGATATCCTCCGCGGTCCTCCAGAAACTCCAGATCCCTGACAGCGAGCTCGAAGAAACCGACACATTCCAAGGAATCAACCCGGGAAGGAGCAAGCCGAAGGGGAAGATCATGCTGCCGGTCACATTTGGCAGCGAGCTGAACTTCAGAACTGAGAGGGTCACATTTGACGTCGCCGATTTTCCATTGCCCTACAATGGGATCCTTGGCCGTCCAGCACTCGCCAAGTTTATGGCAGCCTCTCACTATGCATACAACATGCTCAAGATGCCAGGCCCGATAAGTGTCATCTCTGTCCCTGGCGACAAGAAGGATGCCCTTATCTGCGCCGACAAGATTTACCGGGAAGCAGCAGCCGCAGCTAATCGCAACACACTTGCCGCTGGAGCTCCCGGGGGGAAGAAGAAGACAAAGTCCGGCAAGAGCTCTAATGCCCACTCCGGCAAGCGCACCTCTTCGGAGTGCTGCGCTACCGTCGAGGACGCACCATCGAGCTCCGCCGGCAAGTGTAAGAAGACGATGGCAGCTCCACCAGAGACCAAGAAGGTGTCCGCCAAGGAGGATGGCACTGGTGGTACCTTCACCATCAGTGCCACCCTCGACCCAAAATAGGAAAGCGCGCTCATTGCTTTCCTGCGGGCGAATGTCGACATGTTTGCATGGCAACCGTCTGATATCCCCGGTGTTCCCAGGAAAGTAATTGAGCACCACCTAGCCGTTTGTCCTCATGCGCGGCCCATCAAGCAGAAAGTCAAGAAGCAAGCAGTGGAGCGCCAAGAGTTTATTGCGGAAGAAATCAGGAAATTGGAAGCAGCAGGCCTTGTCAGAGGAGTGCTCCATCCCACGTGGTTGGCCAATCCTGTAGTTGTGCGCAAGGCCAACGGGAAATGGAGGCTTTGTATAGACTTCACGGATGTCAATAAAGCTTGTCCCAAAGACCCATTTCCCTTGCCGCGCATAGACCAGATTGTTGACTCCACAACCGGATGTGATTTGCTTTCATTTCTTGATGCATATTCAGGATACCATCAGATCTTCATGGCAGAAGAGGATGAGGAAAAAACCGCATTTATCACCCCTTGCAGCACATACTGTTTTGTACGGATGCCCTTTGGGTTGAAGAATGCTGGTTCAACATTTGCAAGGGTAGTCCATGTCGCTTTTGAGCCCCAGATACACAGAAATGTGCAAGCCTACATGGATGATATAGTGGTCAAGAGCAAGGACAAGGCTACCCTGATCCAAGATTTAGAGGAAACTTTTGCAAATCTGCGCAAGATCAACCTCAAGCTCAACCCCGAGAAATGCGTGTTTGGAGTCCCTTCCGGCAAGCTTCTCGGGTTCTTTGTGTCTCAGCGGGGGATTGAGGCCAACCCCGACAAGATCAAGGCCATTGAGCAGATCGAAGCACCGAAGCGCGTCAAGGATGTACGAAGGCTTGCCGGTTGCGTGGCTGCTCTCAGCAGGTTTATCTCTAAGTCTGCTGAGCGCGCCCTGCCGTTTTTCAAAATATTGAAAAAGGCGGGTCCTATGAAATGGACTCCGGAAGCGGAGGCTGCGCTGCAGGACTTGAAGAGGTACCTGTCCTCCACTCCAATACTTGTCGCACCTAAGCCACAAGAGAAGTTGCTGCTGTATCTAGCGGCAACTAATCAAGTGGTTAGTGCTGCGTTAGTAGCAGAGAGGGAGGCGGACGATGAGCCAGCAACCGCGACAAGTGAATCCAGCGACAAGCAAGGGGCTTCCCCGACAAGCTCTGGTCCCGACAAAGATGGATTTGCGCAGGCATGCAAGGAGGTGCAGAAGAAAATGGTGCAGCGCCCAGTTTACTTTGTCAGTTCCCTCCTGCAGGGGGCTAGATCGAGGTACTCTGGTGTGCAGAAATTGCTTTTCGGCCTTCTCATGGCCTCGAGAAAGCTGCGCCATTACTTCCAGGCACACGAGATTACAGTAGTCACTCGCTTTCCGCTGAAGAGGATACTGCAGAATCCAGAAGCAACAGGCAGGATTGTCGAGTGGGCACTGGAACTGTCAAGCTTTGGTCTCAAGTTTGAGAGCACTTCAACAATCCAAAGCAGAGCATTGGCAGAATTCATAGCAGAGTGGACGCCAACCCCAGATGAAGAAATTCCAGAAACAAGCATCCCCGTCAAGGAGACAAGCAAAGAGTGGCTGATGTACTTTGATGGTGCCTTCTCGCTGCAAGGCGCCAGTGCTGGCGTGCTGCTTATCGCACCCACCGGAGAGCACCTCAAGTACGTAGTCCAGATGCACTTTCCCAAGGAGCAAGCAACAAACAATACTGCAGAGTATGAAGGCTTGCTTGCCGGTCTCAGGATCGCAGCCGACCTTGGGATCAAGAAGCTCATTGTAAGGGGTGATTCGCAGCTTGTCGTCCGCCAAGTAAACAGGAACTACCAGAGTTCGTTGATGGAGGCATACGTTGATGAAGTGAGGAAGCTAGAAGAACACTTTGACGGCCTGCAAATGGAGCATGTTCCGTGAGATCAGAATGATATTGCTGATGGCCTGTCAAAGTGTGCTGCGCTAAAGTTGCCTGTGGAACCAGGGATCTTTGTGCTCAAGCTGACTCAACCATCTGTGACACCATCGACTAGACAGAACAAGAAGAGGAAGTTGATTTCCGGCGACTACTTTCCGGCAGAGCTTCCCCAAGCCGCCGCCAAGAAGGTCCCCAAGATCAACACCAAGAGTGCTGAGGAGCGGTCTGTTCCGGCAAGCCTTATGGTTTGTTCCGTTGAAGCAGACGCTCCCGACAAGTTTTTCTCCGGCAAGCTTGCCGGGGGGCATCACGCTCCGGCTGAACCCCAGGTTCTTGCCATGGAAGCGGATGTTCCCGCAGCAACAGATGTGCCTTTGGTCCTTGTTGTCGAGCCGCAAGCTCCAGCATGGGCGCAGCAGATTGTCCGTTTCCTTCAGACAGGAGACCTTCCCGAAGGGCAAGAAGAAGCGAAAAGAGTAGCCCGGCAGTCAAGTATGTACAAGTTTGTCGACAGCACACTGTACAGAATAAGACTCAACGGTGTGAAATTGAAGTGCATTTGCCGGGAAGATGGACAACAGCTGTTGGCGGAGATACATGGAGGCATATGTGGTCACCACATTGGCGCAAGAGCACTTGCCGGCAAAGCGTTCCAGCAAGGTTTCTTCTGGCCGACGGCCCTCCAGGATGCAACTGCACAAGTAACCAAGTGTGAAGCGTGCCAGTTCCATTCCAAGCAGATACACCAGCCAGCTCAAGCTCTCCAGACGATCCCTTTATCCTGGCCATTTTCGGTCTGGGGGCTCGACATCCTCGGCCCCTTCCCCCGAGCTGTCGGGGGCTTTGAGTTCTTGTATGTTGCAATCGACAAGTTCACAAAGTGGCCGGAAGTGGAACCAGTGAGGAAGGTGACAGCACAGTCAGCAGTCAAGTTCTTCAGGTTGATTGTTTGCCGTTTTGGGGTTCCTAACAGGATCATCACCGACAACGGCACACAATTCAAGAGCCGCACCTTCATGCAGTATGTCCAAGATCTTGGCGCCAAGGTCTGCTTCGCTTCTGTTGCTCATCCGAGAAGCAACGGTCAAGCGGAGAGGGCAAATGCTGAAGTGCTACGGGGCCTCAAGACCAGAACTTTCGATAGGCTGCACAAGTGCGGAAGAAACTGGATCGAGGAGCTGCTCGTGGTTCTTTGGTCGATCAGGACGACGCCAAATCGAGCCACTGGCCAGACACCTTTCGCTCTAGTCTATGGAGCGGAGGCAGTTCTCCCCACGGAACTCGTTTACGGGTCGCCTCGAGTGCTCGCTTATGATGAGCTCGAGCAAGAGCAGCTGCGACAAGATGACGCGCTGCTCCTTGAGGAAGACCGTCTTCAGGCTGCTGTATGAGCCGCTCGCTACCAGCAAGCTTTGCATCGCTACCATAGCCGCAAAGTTAAAGCCAGAAGCTTCGAGGAAGGCGACCTTGTTCTTCGGCGTGTTCAGTCCGCCAAGAATTCCAACAAGTTGACGCCGAAGTGGGAAGGCCCTTATCGGGTGAAACGAGTCACTAGGCCCGGCGCAGTCCGCCTTGAGACCGAAGATGGCATTCCAGTGAGCAACTCCTGGAACATCGAACATCTTCGTAAGTTTTACCCATAGGGCGCGGTTGCCGGAAGCTTTTCCGGCAACCACCTTTTGTACAAGTCTTGCCGCTGTTGCATGTAATCCTTTGTACAAAGCCGGGCGCAGATCCCGTGCATAAATAAAGCTCATGTGCTTCGGCATCTTGTCGATTTCATGCTTTGTTTTTTTCACATGTATCATCTAACACTTTGTGCAGCATCAGCCTCCGGTAAGCGATAACGAGCCATAAGGCTCCATATCATTATTTTCTTTTTCTTTCTCTTTCTCAAAAGGAAGAAGGTTCCCTCGCCCACAAGGTTTACCGGAGGGGGGAGGAGAAGATAATGGTGTGGACCGGGCTGTTCAAGAAAGTTTCGCCTTGCCGGGAAGCAAACGACAGAAAAGCTAAGTTGCCAAAGTTTGAGCGATCAGTTTTTAAAATTTTAATTTATTTTCCTTGAACGACCGCGCTTTGTATGGAAAACCTGTGCGCGAAGGAACCAACTCGCAGCTGGTCGCGCCCTTACTTTGTTTCGAGTCCGCTCAACAACTTAAGTGAGCTGCGACTAGTTGCGACAAGGTTGCTTGTCGGTAGCGACCCCGCCAGCAGGCTGCTGAAGTTCCACACTCGGCGCTCGCGGCAAGGGTGCCTGCACCGGCAAGTTTACCTAGAAAGCGTAGGGCAGAAACATACAAAGCCAAGAGTCGAGTAAAGGAAGTAACATAGCAAATATTACCTAAGATAGAGTTATATTACAAAAGTGGCTTGTCGCGCCCCTAACAAGTGTTCCTATGGCATGACTGGCAGCGACAAGCATAGCAGAAAACAGACGGCCTAATCTATGCGATCGCCGTCAACCCTTTTGACCTCGTTCACCCTGTTCACAATGGGTGCGACGAGGGCCTTAAGTGCGTCGAGATCAGCGTCCGCCGGCAGCCTCCTGAGGACGTTGGTGAGGTTGAGGCCTGGGTTGCGGAAGGCCACCTTCACCAGCACCTTCTCCAGAACTCCGGCACAAATCAAGCGCGACTCGTCGGCCAGCTGCTTTGGGATCCTTTCCCGGAGCCGCTGGAGGGCCGTCGCCACGCCCTTGAAGAACAGAGTGAGCTTGACGCTGGGTTGGAGGTTCTCGTCGGAGGGATACCCGAAGCCTTCCGCTCCCAACTGTGCCAGCTCCTCTTCGATAACTGCAGCAATATTTACGAGGCCCTCCGTCCAGAGCTCCACAGTATCTCGGAGGAGATTCTGGGTTTTGGCGGCCTTCGTCAGCAGCGCCTCGTTGGCCTTGATGTCCTTCTTCAAGTCTGCCTCCCGTTTCTTGGCGGCGCCCAACGTCTCCGTCAAGGTGGACAGCTTCAGCTCCAGATCGGTGTTGGAGTCCTTGGCGGCGCTCAGCTCCTTGCCCTTTTCGGCAAGTTGGACCTGCAGATCACCGTGGGCAAGCGCATCCTTCTCGCGCTCCTGCTTGAGCGCGGCGATCTCTTCGCCGCCCGCCTTCAGATCTGCCTCCAGCTGCGCTACCCTTACCTCCAACTCTTTCTTGGCGGTCTCGGCAGCCGCAGCCGCATCCCTTGCTTCTTGGAGCGTTCCGCCAAGTGCCTGTTCGCGTGCGGCGAGCTCCTCCTCGTGGCTGTCGAGGTTCACCTTCCGTTGAGCCAGCTCGCCTTCTCGCGCGTACAGCGTCTCGCCGGTGAGCCGCTGCTGCTCTTCGGCTTCGGCCTTATCGAGGAGGAAGGCCTTCCTCTCCTCTGCAAGCTGCTCCCACTCCTCCGCCAAAGCCCGGAGAGTTTCCTGGCGAAGACCCCGGAGCTCCTCCGCGCGCTTCTCTATGTCCACGCTCGCCTTCGCAACGAGTGCCTCCCGGGACTCTAACTTGGCTTGGCGGGCGCGGTAGAGCGTCAGCAGCCAGTGCAGCAGCCGTTCCTCCTCAGGCTCGTCACTGCTTCCCAGCACGTCGATGACCGACAACCCTGCGGAGGTGAGCACTTCCCCATCCAGAGCTTCTCCTTCCACCGGCGCCCTGGAGCTTGATGCCCAGGGGAGCTTAATGAAGATACCCTCGCCAGCCTTCAGATAGGCGCCGGGCTGGGACTCCTCGGAGTCTGGCGCTGCAGCAGCGGCGGAGGGATCGGCGGTCGGTGCAGCGCCTGGCGCTCCTGCGGCCTCAGGGCCGTCAGTACGATCACCAGATCCCTCGCCGGCTCCCTCACCAGCAGCCTTGGCGGCCTCTTCGCCGGCGGGCACGTCAGCGCTGGCTCCTTCTCCGGTGGCCGCGACATCATCAGTACTGCCGCGCGTGTTCTCCTCGCCGCCCGCCTCGGTCTCCATCGGATCAGTGGAGGGTGGATCTGACGACCAGAGAAGAAGGAGAAATCAAACAAGCACTCGAGAAGAAAAATCGACAGAAGAACACAAGAGAAATTTCAAGCAAGGAGTTACCTGCACTGGGTTCCGTAACCATGGGCTCCCCCACCGGAGGCTCACTGGTGCCGCCCCTTGCCGGAGATTCCTCCCTTGCCGGAGACTCCTCTCTTGCTGGAGATTGTTCTCTTGCCGGGGAATGCTTCCTTGCCGGAGAGTCCGCCCTTGGCGGCGTAGTCGAAGCAGACGACGAATCGGAGGTGACCACCACGCCCTCCTGATGAAGCTGTTCTGCTCCTGCACAAACAAACCAGCGATCAGATGTCAACAAAGGAAAAGAGCGACCACGCGCACCCAGAACCAGAAAGTAGACCAAGTACTTACGCTGGGGGCTGCGCTGGGGGCTGCTCTGCGGAGTAGTGGCCGGATCCGGCAAGGTGACCTCGGGTGCGCCTCCCCTCGTCGGAGTAGGCTCGTCCTCGATGGTAACCACCGGAGCCTTGGCCCTCTTCGCCGCCCTCTGGGCTAGAGTCCTGAAAAGGAAGAGTCTAGGGTGGATCAGATCAGATGCAAGACAAGAATAGCAAGTTAAAGAACTACAAGAATAACAAGGGAATCTTACTCTTCTTCTTCCTCCTCGTTGGAGCTGAGCGCAGAGAGGTCGAAGTTCGGCCCACCCCCGGCGCGACGAGGTGGAGGAGTGGGATCCCTTGCCCGCTTGGCGGGGACTGCAGCGGTGGCCTGAGACGACCCTGATCCAGTTGCTGCCACGGCGGGAGGCGCTCCCGCGACAACCATGCTTGCCGCGGCGGAGCGCGTCGCACGGCGCTGCGGCTGTTGGCCTGCTTGCCGCCCTGCTGCGTCCCCGGTCCTGGGGAGGCGCCTTCTCGGCTGCGCTGGGGGCTGCGCTCGCGGCAAGCTTCTTGGAGATGGCGGGCCGCTCGCACCCTCGACGGGCTCGCTCGATTCGGTGTCAGGCGCAGCGAGCTCTTCTTCGTCTTCAGGCCACTCCCGTTCGGCAAGGCTCGTCGCCAGCGCTACGTCTGCCTCCTCTACTGTGAACCCGAACTCACCCGCGGCTGCGGCTGCCGTTGCCTCTTCCGCCCTGGTGGCAATGCGTTCCATCTCTTGGTCGGTGGTGTCGCGGGTGAGGAGCTTCTTCTCGTCAGCGTTGACTGCCACTTACACTAGGCCGTCGAAGAACTGCTGCACGACCTCGTCGGCAGGTTCTTGCCAAGTGGGGATGATCCCGTGCGAATCGCACAGTGGCATCATCGCGCAAATGCGGTCGCGCGAGGAGTTGTTGCACAGAGGGACAACGCCGGCCGGCAACCTGAACCACTCGGGGTGCTGCGGGTCGTGCTTGAATGTCTCCTTGAGAATCCCGTCCAGCTCCAGGACGGTGAAATTGTAGTTGAGGCCCGGGCGCAACCTCATGATATCTGCCGGGCCTCCGAATTCCCAGGCCGGTCTCCCCCTTGCCTGCAGGGGGGCGATGCGGCGGCGAAGGTAATCTGCGCCTACAGCTCCTACGGTCAGCCCGGCAAGTCTAAGACGCAGGATCCGGGTGGTGGCGATCTTCAGCTTGTCATCGTCCACGGACAGAGCGCTCCAGTCATTGCCACGCACTGCTGGGGCTTGGCGCAGGGCGGTGAACGGCTGCGGGTTCTCCTCTACAACCCAGCACCAATCTGCTCTCCACTCATCCCATTTGCTGCGGAGTTCCCCCTCCAGATAGGTCTCCTTCTTGCCGGCCCGCGAGATCCAGGTGACCCCTCTGGCAAGAGTCTCTCCTCTCTCGACGCGAGGCATAAAAAAGTGGCGGAAGAGGGCTACGTTGGGGTGGATTCCGACAAAGTTTTCGCATAGATGGGCGAAAATTGCCATGGTCAAGACGGCGTTGGGGGTGAAGTCAAGGAGGTGGAGGCCATAAGTGTTCATGACATCGCAGAAGAAATCAGAGAAGGGCGGGCAGAGCCCGCAGTAGAAGAAAACGGCAAAGAAAGGGTACCCGCCAACCGGAGCTTCTTGCGAGGTGATGGCGGAAAGTACCTTCGTGCGCGGATGCGCACGCGTCTCCGTCGCCCAGAAGAGGTAGTACCAATCCCTCAGATCCTTTGCGGAGAGCTCGGGGGAGAAGGTAGCTCGCTCCTTCCGCAGCGCCTCGAGCCGCTGCGCTTTGGTTGACTTCACGGCCTTCGCAGCCGCGGTCTTCGCGGCCTTCGGAGCCATGGCGGAGGCGGTGGGGGAAATCAACGGTGCAAGTGGTGGCAGCGACGACGGGGGCGGAGCACTGCTCTCTTTCGGCTTTGGAAGCGGAGGGGAGCGGCGGAGATTTCTAAGAAGGCAATGGCAAAATGACGAGGGTGGGTAACTGCCTCTGTCCCCTCTGCTTATAAAGAGGGAGGGGACGGACGTTACACATTGTCAGAATAAAGAGTACCCCACGATCTCTCCCACGACGCCGCAATCAACACGTGCCGTTCAAGGAGGGCGCGATGGATGCGGAGTAGGAAACGACACGACCAGGCCGCGTGTGCCCGTGCCCTGTTTTGGGCCTGGCCCAACAGCGCTCGGCACCGTGTGTGGCCTAGGCCCGGGGGCTCCTATCGGTGTACTAGAGTAGGGGTACCCTAGTATCCCGAACTTGTGCATGGGCAGTTGCAGCACCCCGCGGCAGGGCCCGCCAGGTCAACGCCAAGACCCTCTGTGGCTCTTCAGAAAACAAGACCCCGGCAAGAGGAGCTTGCCGGGAAGCCATTCAAGAACAAAGTATCCAAGATGAGGAGACAAGACCCCGGCAAGAGGAGCTTGCCGGGAAGGCCAGCCACGGCACCTCAAGAAACTTGCCGCGACGCACCGTGCGTCCCGACAAGGTCCGCGAGCGACAAGCTTCCGGACGGGACAAGATGATGACCCCGACAAGGTACTTGCCGGGGGCCAGCTGCCACTCTGTGCCCGCGCTCCAGCGCATCCGCCCGCGTGTCGCCCTGAGGCTTTCTCAGGGGCGCGTGGCGGGAGCCTATGCAGCCAGGGGTACACGGTGGCCAACGGGGATGAAGAGGAGGCCACCGTGGCGAACGGTGGCGCTCCTAACGGTCACTTTTTGCACTGTTTTAGCGACTCAGACGGGCATTCAATGCCCTTGTCTCCTGCCATCGGAGTTAGGTAGGATACACTGTGTCCACAGTAGCGGTAGCTGTACCTGCCGCACTCTTTTTCCATTTTTACCCCTCTAGCCTACGTTGCCACCTGTTGGTGACCCCTTGAGCGTATAAAAGGAGGCCCATGCGCAACGTAGAGGGGGTGGGACTCATTCGAAGCTAGCACACTCCCAGGCTCGGTCTTGTAGCTCATCTCGCTCCCGAGCAAGAACACCCAATACAATCAAGCAGCAGTAGGAGTGTTATCTCTCCGGAGAGCTCCGAAGCTGGGTAAACTGCTCGTGTGTACTGCCTCGATCCGCTCTTCGTGCGGCCTCCGCCCTCTGCCAAACCGAAAGGGGCTCGGTCCCCATAGGTGCTCGTGGATCAGTTTCCCCGACACCTTCTTCTTCCCTTTGCCCTTTTTCTTGAAACTAGTGGTTTTGTTAACCATCAACACTTGATGCTCCTTCTTGATTTCTACCTCCGCGGCTTTCAGCATCGCGAAGAGCTCGGGAATAGTCTTGTTCATCCCTTGCATATTATAGTTCATCACAAAGCTCTTGTAGCTTGGTGGCAGTGATTGAAGATTCTGTCAATGACACTATCATCAGGAAGATTAACTCCCAGTTGAATCAAGTGATTATTATACCCAGACATTTTGAGTATATGTTCACTGACAGAACTATTCTCCTCCATCTTACAGCTATAGAACTTATTGGAGACTTCATATCTCTCAATCCGGGCATTTGCTTGAAATATTAACTTCAACTCCTGGAACATCTCATATGCTCCATGACGTTCAAAACATCGTTGAAGGCCCGGTTCTAAGCCGTAAAGCATGGCACACTGAACTATAGAGTAGTCATCAGCTTTGCTCTGCCAGACGTTCTTAACGTCGTCAGTTGCATCAGCAGCAGGCCTGGCACCCAGCGGTGCTTCCAGGACGTAACTTTTCTGTGCAACAATGAGGATAATCCTCAGGTTATGTACACAGTCCGTGTAATTGCCACCATCATCTTTCAACTTTGCTTTCTCAAGGAACGCATTAAAATTCAACGGAACAACAGCACGAGCCATCTATCTACAAACAAACATAGACAAGCAAGATACTATCAGGTACTAAGTTCATGATAAATTTAAGCTCAATTAATCATATTACTTAAGAACTCCCACTTAGACAGACATCTCTCTAGTCATCTAAGTGATTACGTGATCCAAATCAACCAAACCATGTCCGATCATCACGTGAGATGGAGTTGTTTCAATGGTGAACATCGCTATGTTGATCATATCTACTATATGATTCACGCTCAACCTTTCGGCCTTCGTGTTCCGAGGCCATATCTGTATATGCTAGGCTCGTCAAGTATAACCTGAGTATTCCGCGTGTGCAACTGTTTTGCACCCGTTGTATTTGAACGTAGAGCCTATCACACCCGATCATCACGTGGTGTCTCAGCACGAAGAACTTTCGCAACGGTGCATACTCAGGGAGAACACTTCTTGATAATTAGTGAGAGATCATCTTAAAATGCTACCGTCAATCAAAGCAAGATAAGATGCATAAAGGATAAACATCACATGCAATCAATATAAGTGATATGATATGGCCATCATCATCTTGTGCTTGTGATCTCCATCTTCGAAGCACCGTCATGATCACCATCGTCACCGGCGCGACACCTTGATCTCCATCGTAGCATCATAGTCGTCTACGCCATCCATTGCTTCTACGACTATCGCTACCGCTTAGTGATAAAGTAAAGCAATTACAGGGCGTTTGCATTTCATACAATAAAGCGACAACCATATGGCTCCCGCCAGTTGCCGATAACTTCGGTTGCAAAACATGATCATCTCATACAATAAAATATAGCATCACGTCTTGGCCATATCACATCACAACATACCATGCAAAAACAAGTTAGACGTCCTCTACTTTGTTGTTGCAAATTTTACGTGGCTGCTACGGGCTCAGCAAGAACCGTTCTTACCTACGCATCAAAAACCACAACGATAGTTTGTCAAGTTGGTGCTGTTTTAACCTTCGCAAGGACCGGGCGTAGCCACACTCGATTCAGCTAAAGTGAGAGAGACAGACACCCGCCAGTCACCTTTAAGCACGAGTGCTCGTAGCGGTGAAACCAGTCTCGCGTAAGCATACGCGTAATGTCGGTCCGGGCCGCTTCATCTCACAATACCGCCGAACCAAAGTGTGACATGCTGGTAAGCAGTATGACTTGTATCGCCCACAACTCACTTGTGTTCTACTCGTGCATATAACATCAACGCATAAAACCTAGGCTCGGATGCCACTGTTGGGGAACGTAGTAATTTCAAAAAAATTCCTACGCACACTCAAGATCATGTTGATGGCATAGCAACGAGAGGGGAGAGTCTATGTCCACGTACCCTCGTAGACCGTTAGCGGAAGCGTTATAACAACACGGTTGATGTAGTTGTATGTCTTCACGATCCGACCGATCCAAGCTCCGAACGTACGGGGCCTCCGAGTTCAGCACACGTTCTGCTCGATGACGATCTCCGGCCTCCGATCCAGCCGAGCTCCGGAGATGAGTTTTTGTCAGCACGACGGCGTGGTGACGATGTTGATGTTATACCGGCGCAGGGCTTCGCCTAAGCTTCGCGACGATATGACCGAGGTGGAATATGGTGGAAGGGGGCACCGCACACGGCTAAGGAACGATCCGTAGATCAACTTGTGTGTCTATGGGGTGCCCCCCGCCCCCGTATATAAAGGAGGAGAGGAGGAGGGGGCCGGCCTAAGGGGAGGCGCGCCCTAGGAGGGGGAAACCTACTCCAAGTAGGTTTCCCCCCTCCCTTTCCTAATCCAAGAAGGAGGGGGAAGGAAGGAGTGGGAGAGGGGGAAGGCAAGGGGGGCGCCGCCCCCCCTTCCTTGTCCTATTCGGACTCAAGGGGAGGGGGCGCGCCACTTGCCCTGGCCGGCCCCTCTCTTTCTCCAATAGGGCCCATCAAGGCCCATTACTTCCCGGGGGGTTCCGGTAACCCTCCAGTACTCCGGTTTTTCTCCAAAAACTCCCGGAACACTTCCGGTGTCCGAATATAGTCGTCCAATATATCAATCTTTATGTCTCGACCATTTCGAGACTCCTCGTCATGTCCGTGATCACATCCGGAACTCCGAACAAACTTCGGTACATCAAAACTTATAAACTCATAATAAAAATGTCATCGTAACGTTAAGCGTGCGGACCCTACGGGTTCGAGAACTATGTAGACATGACCTAAAACCATTCTCGGTCAATAACCAATAGCGGGACCTGGATGCCCATATTGGTTCCTACATATTCTACGAAGATCTTTATCGATCAAACCGCATAACAACATATGTTGTTCCCTTCGTCATCGGTATGTTACTTGCCCGAGATTTGATCGTCGGTATCCAATACCTAGTTCAATCTCGTTACCAGCAAGTCTCTTTACTCGTTCTGTAATACGTCATCTCATAACTAACTTATTAGTTATAATGCTTGCAAGGCTTAAGTGATGAGTATTACCGAGAGGGCCCAGAGATACCTCTCCGACAATCGGAGTGACAAAACCTAATCTCGAAATACGCCAACTCAACATGTACCTTCGGAGACACCTGTAGTACTCCTTTATAATCACCCAGTTACGTTGTGACGTTTGGTAGTACCCAAAGTGTTCCTCCGGTAAACGGGAGTTGCATAATTCTCATAGTTACAGGAACGTGTATAAGTCATGAAGAAAGCAATAGCAGGATACTAAACAATCAAGTGCTAAGCTAACGGGATGGGTCATGTCAATCACATTATTCTCCTAATGATGTGATCTCATTAATCAAATGACAACACATGTCTATGGTTAGGAAACATAACCATCTTTGATTAATGAGCTAGTCAAGTAGAGGCATACTAGTGACTATATGTTTGTCTATGTATTCACACATGTATCATGTTTCCGGTTAATACAATTCTAGCATGAATAATAAACATTTATCATGATATAAGGAAATAAATAATAACTTTATTATTGCCTCTAGGGTATATTTCCTTCAATTACCATCAGCGTGTGTCTTCTTAAAGATCCATTTGTGGTTAATGGCATGCTGGTCATCGAGCAAGTCTACCAAAGTCCATATTGGTTTTTATACATGGATTCTACCTCGGATTTCATGGCTCCTAACCATCTGTTAGAATCCAGGCCCACCATTGCTTCTTCATAGTTCGTAGGTTCACTATTGTCTAACAACATGACCTCCAAGACAAGATTGTTGTGGCACTCAGGGGCGGTACGAGTCCTTGTCGACCTACGAGGCTCGGTAGTAACTTGATCTGAAGCTTCATGATCATCATCATTAGCTTCCTCTTCACTTGGCGCAGGTGCCGCAGAAACATCTTTCTGCGTCATGCTACTTTCTAACTGAAGTGACGGTTCAACAACCTCATCAAGTTCTACCTTCCTCCCACTCAATTCTTTCGAGAGAAACTCCTTCTCTAGAAAGGATCCATTCTTGGCAACAAAGACCTTGCCTTTGGATCTGAGATAGAAGGTGTACCCAACTGTTTCCTTAGGGTATCCTATGAATACGCACTTCTCCGCTTTGGGTTCAAGCTTATCAGGCTGAAGCCTTTTCACATAAGCGACGCAACCCCAAACCTTAAGAAATGTCAACTTAGGTTTCTTGCCAAACTATAATTCATACGGTGTTGTCTCAACGGATTTAGATGGTGCCCTATTTAAAGTGAATGTAATTGTCTCTAATGCATAACCCGAAAACTATAGTGGCAGTTCAGTAAGAGTCATCATAGATCGCACCATATCCAATAGAGTATGATTACGACGTTCGGACACACCATTATGCTGTGGTGTTCCAGGTGGCATGAGTTGTGAAACAATTTCCACATTTGTTTTAAATGTATACCAAAATCGTAAATCATATATTCATCGCCACAATCATATCATAGACATTTTATCTTCTTGTCACGATGATCTTAAACTTCACTCTGAAATTGTTTGAACTTTTCAAATGTTTCAGACTTGTGTTTCATTAAGCAAATATACCCATATCTCCTCAAATCATCAGTGAAGGTAAGAAAATGACGATATCCACCTTGTGCTTCAATACTCATACATCAGTGTGTATCATTTCCAATAAGTCACATGCCTACTCCATCGTTCTAGAAACTGGGGTCTTAGTCATCTTGCCCATGAGGCATGTTCGCATGTCTCAAGCGATTCAAAATCGAGTGAGTCCAAAGATCCATCAGCATGGAGCATCTTCATGCGCTTTACACCAATATGACCTAAGCAACAGTGCCACAAGTATGTGGCATTATCATCATTAACTTTGCATCTTTTGGCATCAATATTATGAACATGTGTATCACTACAATCGAGATTCAATAAACCATTCACATTGGGTGCATGACCATAGAAGGTATTATTCATGTAAACAGAATAACTATTATTCTCTAACTTAAATGAATAACCGTATTGCAATAAACCCGATCTAATCATGTTCATGCTCAACACAGACACCAAATAACATTTATCTAGATCAATACTAATCCCGAAGGTAGAGGGAGCATGCGATGGTGATCACATCAACCTTGGAAACACTTGCAACACGCATCATCACCTCGCCCTTAGCTAGACCCCTTGCGTGGTTCTATCGCCGATTCAGAAGCGTCTATGTTTCCCTCCGACCGTGCAGATTAAACTAGTTCGCGACCGCCTCACCTTCCCCACACCATCACCTCCCGCTGCTCACCCCATGTCGATCCCTCTCATCAAGCACACCTATGCTCCAGGCGCCACCATGGGTAGAGCGGACCTTCGTAGCCACTCCCTGGTCCTGCTCAAGGCCGGAGGTCAGGCACAACTCTCGCCAGCTAGGATCATCGAGGGTCTCCTGGAGGAATTCCCACAGCTGTCGCCGAGTTGCATCAACTCAGCCTCTTATGCCATGATGCATTCCTGGTGCGCTTCTCCGATGAGCGATGGCGCACAGAGATGCCATTCGACAATGTCATCCACATCGACGGCTTGCCGTTGGTAGTCTTCCAGCGCCTTGGTGCCCGTCAACGCGCTCGTAAGGGCCGCCAGCTGCAAGCCTTCATGCCGGTGCACTCGACGCCTCTTCCCTCCTGCCCCCCCCCCCCATGGCTCCGACTGAGGGCGCCGACCGTCTCATCCGGCCACCAAGCCCTAACGGCGCTGCTTCGGTTGACCCCACACACGCCCAATCCCATGTAGACAGTTGTGACGCTGTCAACTCGGCCACAGATCTACGGGTTCCGGCTAGTGTGGTTGCCATACCCTGTGACATTGCGGTTGGCCTCGATGCTGCCGTCGACACCCATCCTACGGCCTCCCCTGCTGCATGTGCCATGTAGATTGTTGTGCAGTTGTCTAACGAGCCGGAGCCCGATGTTCTGTTTTTGGATGGTGCTACGCAGGTTTCCACTGTCGGTTGCGTGAGCATGGGAGATGTTGCACGCCCCCCAGTTCTCGTGGCCTCGTATGATGCCCCAGTTCTCATGGCCCTGTCTGATGCCACAGAGGTGGTAGAGCATGCTAAGCTGGTCAATGATGCTGATGTTGCTCCGCTAGTGGTCCAAACTGACCTGGTCAATGAGGAGGACGCTGCTGGCAGGGCTATTGGGCCAACTGTGGACCTAGCTCAGGACCTGGACCCGGTCAACGTGTTCATGGGCCTGGTTGCTGAGCCAATCTCTCCTGGTCTCCTTCGAGGTCCGATATTCAAGCCCATGTCTGCGCCTAAGAGGGGAACGTTACTGCGGACACCGAGCTGCTTTGTCGCAGCCGCCACCTAGCAAACAGGCCACCGGAGATGCAGGGCACCTCCATCACCAACGCCAAGAGACTGGTTTACCGTCGCCTCGGGATTGATCGGGGAGCCGGTGGCCGACCCGACAACCCTACTCGCCTGATACACAAACTGTTCCAAGGCGCCACTTTCCGCAGCGCAGATCCAAGCCCTCACCGAGTTGGCATCCAGCGCCTGCGATAACAAGAGGTGGGCGATAGAGAAAACCGCCTGATTGGTTCGTTCCTGTGTTGCATTATATCATGTCGATCTAGTTCTATGGATTATTGCAATTTCTTAATATGGAATGTTAGGGGCCTCAATTCGCCAGCGAGAAGGATCATTGTTCGGTTGCTCATTAGGATGCATGCTATCAGTATGGTGTGTCTGCAAGAGACGAAATTATCCAATGTTGATTCCGTTATGCTGTCTGAAATTTGTGGTGGCAATTTCTCTAAATTTGCCTTCTCTTCATCTGAAGGTGCTAGTGGAGGGTTGTTGATCGATTGGTCTGATAATATTGTTGTCTCCTCAGTGCAGTGCTCTAGATGTTTCATATCCCTAAGGTGCTACAACAAGATCACTAGTGAGTCTTGGAAAATGGTGAACACCTATGGCCCTCAATCCCCTAGTGAAAAGATTTCTTTCCTGAACGACTTGCAATCGCTATGCTTGAACTCTCCTGATCCCTTGATTTTAGTGGTTGACTTCAACCTGATTGTTGCAGCATCAGACAAGAGTAATGGAAAGACAAATAGAGGACTGATTAATGCTTTCAGAAATTTTATGAACACCCTTGAGCTCAAAGATATGTACTTGCATGGTAGAAGGTATACTGGAGTAATGAACAGCTGCACACTATTCTTGTCAGACTTGACAGGGTTTTGTATAATCAACCTTGGAATGAGTTGTTTCCCAATGCTTTGCTACAAGGCCTATCCACCGCGGACTCTGATCATTGTCCATTATTACTGTCCAGCAATGCTTTGTTCAGGCCACACCGAAGATTCAAATTTGAAAATGTTTGGGTTCAGCTAGAAGGTTTTGATACAGTTGTCAGCTCTTCTTGGGATAAGGCTGCCAAGTCTAATGACCCCTTTATCAATCTCCATACTAAGTTGACTTTCACTGCCAAGAAGCTTAAATCTTGGGCTTATCTTTGCTCTCTGATATTCAGCTAAAGACAAGGGTCGTTCATGTGCTTATCTTGCAGTTGGACATTGCTAGGGACAGCAGGATGCTTTCTCCCGAAGAGCACACATTTAGAGGCAAGCTAAAAATGATGAGCTCAGGTTTTGTGGCATTGGAGATATGTATGTGGCGCCAACGCTCCAAATTCTTGATGCTCAAGGAGGGGGACCGTAACTCTAGATTTTTTTCATCTAAAGGCCACGACTAGAAGGCGAAAAAACTTCATATCATCCATCCTTATGGATGACACTAAATACTCTGACCAGCAGAACAAGGAACAACATATTTGGCAACAATTCAATAAGCTGCTTGGCACCTATCAACCCAGAGATATCTCCTTGAATTTAGATGCTCTCAAACTACATGTCTATGATCTTTCTCCCCTTGAGCTTGCCTTTTCAGAAGAGGAAATCAAAAAGGCCATTTTTGATTTGCACCCCGAGAAGGCTCCCAGCCAAGATGGATACACTGGTTTGTTCTTTCGGAAGTGTTGGGACATTGTTAAGAACGATCTGATGGCTGCTCTCAAGCACTTTCAAGGGTTGAATTCCCAGAATTTATTCTTGCTCAGTAGTGCAGTGATTGCTCTGCTGCCCAAACATCAAGGTGCTGCTAGACCTCAGGACTTTAGACCCATTAGCCTTATTCACTTTTTTGCTAAATTGATCGCCAAAATTCTTGCTACAAGACTACAACCTTGGATGAACAAATTGACTTCCCTGTGTCAAAATGCCTTTATTAAAGGAGGAAGCATACATGATAACTTTGTATATGTCCAGGCAATGGCAAAGACTTTGAGGCAGAAGAAAATACCCTCGGTTATGCTCAAGTTGGATATATCCAAGCCCTTTGATTCTGTCTCCTGGGAGTTTCTGCTAAAGCTTTTGCAAGTTCTGGGCTTTGGGCCAAAATGGAGAGGATGGATCTCATCCCTATTTTACTCTGCCTCAACCAGAATTCTTGTCAACTCCAATACCACCCAGCAAATTCTCCATCAAAAAGGCCTATGGCAAGGAGATCCTCTCTCCCCTTTACTCTTTGTGCTTGTGGTCGACTGCTTAGGGAGACTTATGGACAAAGCTTAGAGAAGTAATATTCTTTCTCCCCTTGGTAATCAAATGATCAAGCACCATGCCTCCCATATATGTCGATGATGTAATCATCTTCTTAAAACCAGAGTTACATGATTTTGATGTGGTTACAAAGGTGTTGAGGCTATTTTGTAATGCTACCGGGCTCATAACTAACTTGTACAAGAGCAAGATCCTTCCTATTCGGTGTGAAGGGCTAGACCTTTCTCCTTTACAATTGGCCCTCGGCTGCCAATTATCTAGCTTCCCATTCACATATCTTGGGATGCCTCTGTTAGATAGAAGGCTGAGACTTGCTGATTTCCAAGAGCTGCTTAACAAGTTGATTGAGAAGATCGCTGCATGGAAGGCGAGGTGGATTTCTTCCACGGGTAGAATGGTGCTTGTAAGGTTCATTCTCTCGGCCATGCCCTTCTTCCTCCTACTGGCAGTGCACCAACCGATGTGGGTGATTAAGCAAATTTGAAAACTCCGTCGGGCATTCTTATGGGCGGGTTCCGACACCGTATGTGGAGGCAAGTGTCTTGTCTGTTGGTCCCAGGGGTGCTCCCCAATTAACTTTGGAGGGCCTGGCGTTCCTGACCTATATGCTTAGGGAAGAGCCCTCAAAGTCCGCTGGCTATGGGAGAGTGCCACTGAACCGAATAAACCATGGCATGGACTGCAACTACCGATTGACAAACCTGTTAAGGCACTCTTTATTTCTAGTATCACCATCAAGATTGGTAGCGGGACCGAGGTGTCATTTTGGCATGATCACTGGTTAAGCGACGAGATCCCCTCTGTTTCTTTCCCCAACTTATACAAGCAAGCAAGAGCAAAAAAATTTCCTTGGCTAAAGGTCTCACAAATAGGAGATGGGTTACCTTGCTGAAGAGAAATCCTGGAATTGAGGTGATGCGTGAGTACATCGACTTCTGGCATCGATCCATGGTAGTTACACTCACAAATGGTGGTGATGAATTCATTTGGAAGTTGTCAGCCAATGGAAGATACACTGCAAAATCAGCCTATCAATACCAATTCATGGGAAGAATTGACTCCCCCCTTTCGAGTATCATCTGGCAGGTTAAGATTCCTCCTAAGGTTCAGTTCTTTAGCTGGCTGTTTGTACAAGATAAGTGTTTAACTGCAAATAATCTTGCTAAGCGTGGTTGGCCACATGATCCAACCTCCCAGTTATGTCATCTTGGGATGGAAAATGGCATGCACCTTCTCTGTGATTGCCCATTCACTGCTGGAATTTTGGGATAATGCCTAACCTTGTATAGATTCCACTATAATTTTCTGCCTTGCGTTGATGGAGATCACATCTTGGGCTGGTGGTTAAAAGCACTGGCAGCTACAGCAGCAAACAGAAGAAATGATCTCGCCTCTCTGCTTATGGTGACTGCTTGGCATGTTTGGAAGGAGAGGAACAACCACATCTTCAATGATAAGGCAACCACTTTTCTGGAGGTGGCTGAAGGCATCGTCAACGAGCTCAATTCATGGAGGATGGCAGGTTTTAGAGGAGCGCAGTGGACAGACATAGGATAGTTCTAAGATTCTATTCTCCTGTGCATGTGTATAGCTCTTCCTCTATAATTTTTTCCCTACGACTTTTTTGCTGGACATCAGTATTTGTATCTCCAGGAGGAGTAATGCTACACGTACAAACGAGTTACAAGGTTTTACAAAGAAAGTTGATTGGTCGATAGATGGGGAGGCGGCCCACCCCCTGAAAATCAGGGGGGGCAAGTTTGTGATTGGTTAGTAGATGAAAAAAATTCTAGTCAGCGCGTAATTGCGTGTAACTTTTTGTATGTTTAGCATTATTGTCTCCAGGAGTGTTTCCTCCTATCTTAATGAATGAAATCAGCAACTTTGCTGTTTTTCATCCAAAGAAAAAAAAGGAAAAGTCGTGGCGAAGTACAGCTGGAAAACCTAGCCAAACAGAGCCTTGTCACGCGCCGCGCCCGTGACCTACATTGCGCCTCCTCTTCTCTCGTCCCCCTCCTCGCCCTTCACAAAAGCACCGCTTCCCCAGGTTCTTCCCCCTCTCTTCATACCCAAACACCTCAACCCCTCTTCTCTCTCCTCCCTTAGCCATCTCTCCGAATCCCGCCTATCCGCCTCCCTTCCCAACCCCCGCGGCCTCCGCCTCTGCGGCCGATGTGCTCTCCTCGTCGGTCGAAAACCCTGAAGGTACCCGCCCCCGCCCCCTGCTACCGCGATCGGGCCTAGGGTTTTCGAGAAATACTTAGGGTATTTTTCTTCGTTGCGCTGATTGTTTTGGCGTTGTGTTTGTTGTGAAGGTGAGGCACAAGTGAGAAATCCCGATCGGAGATGGCAGCGGCGGCGATGGCAGCGCACAGGGCCAGCTTCCCGCTGCGGCTGCAGCAGATCCTGTCTGGCAGCCGCGCCGTGTCGCCGGCGATCAAAGTCGAGTCCGAGCCGGTGAGTCCCCCCCCCCCCCCCCCCCCTCCCGGATTCCGTTCGCGTTCTTAATTTTAGGGTTTTGATCGGGGTGGTTGTTGGTGCGAACATGGTTAGTTTGGCTGAATCCTCACTAGGTCTTAGGCTAGGTTTTTGATTTGACGCCGGCGTTGCTGTGGTGCCCGTTCTGTGGTAGTGTTCCGGTAGATGAGCCTCGCTCGGGGATTGGTGTGAAGCGTGGGAAGTGGTGCTGCGGTTAGTACTTAGTGTTTAAGGTGATCTCTTGTTCAGGTGTTTGTGATTGGGTTATCTTAGTAAAAGTTACAACGTTTTGCCACTGAAGGATCCTATGTTTATGCTAGCACTGTTGTGGTGCTATTCTTTTACCGCTACATGCACCTGTGTCATGTTTATGCTAGCACTGTTGTGGTGCTATTCTTTTACCGCTACATGCACCTGTGTAAGTGTGATACCTAGTTAATGTGGTGCCTTTTGTTGGTACATCAAGTGCAGTAGCGCATAGGATCTTGATCTAACTGTGGCGTGTGTCCCTCCATGAGGTTCATACCATGTTGAGAAGCACCAAACTAGTTTTGATCGATGTGTTCTACGTACAAGGGTTTGTTTTTCCATGGTGTTTGTGCTTATGCATGTAGTTGTTCCTTCTTCAGAACTTATGGGTCGCAATTGGATGCCCTCCAACTTTCTGGATTTTGTATTGTGATTTTGTCTGATGTGCCTGTTAAAGGACAATACTTGTGGCGGTTGTTGTATTGTTCATGTGGAGTTTGTCATCCTGTTTTTGCTGACTGTAGGGCTATAGCACTATTGTGAAACGTGGCCATCTATGCTTGTGATTTGTACACCTAAATAAGACATTCGATAGCAGCTTCCATGTTGATGTCTTAATACTAGTCTATCTGGGGGTTATTATATTTGGTTCTCCGTACATGTTATCAGCATTTCAGTCGAGATTACGCATTTGGTTCAAATATAATGTAATTACTTCTAACTCATGGAGGTTACCAATGTGTTTCAGAGGTAGTTTAGGTTATAATAATAATGGGTTTAAAAGGTATTATGTTTGCTATTTTTTCTTTTGTTTCTAGATTGTGTAGTTGATTAGAAGATACGTATCTTGATTTTGCAGATACATCAGTGCCCTGTAATTTTTAGTATCAGTACTAAGTTTCAAATTTAAAGGTTTGTATGTTTAGGGTGTAGCCAGAATTTCAGATGGTCTAAAATACTAGGGACCTTGCTCGAATTAGATTATGAGGTAAACCTGTGCTCTAATGTCTGAGGGTAAATACTATCTGAGGGCCACTTGTTACGAACTATTTCAGTGGACTTCAGTGTCCTATTCAGCTTGTAGCTAGCAATGTTCAACTGTGCTCTTATACTAGTATTAGAATAGAACACAAATGTTTAGTTAGTGGATATCGTACTCTTGGAAAGGTGCAATAGTTCCCTCACATTTTCAGGATTAAGTGGTTAGGTATGATAGGAAGGTTTGCGTGACATCATAGTAAGTATGCTTGTTTCTTGAGTATTTTTTTTTGAACAAGGTGTGATTTTTTGCGATATGTGCACCTCTGTGCTTATATACATAATTCATTTGTCTTGTATCATGGGAACACCTTCTATAAACTGGTTATAAATCACGTTCTATTTTTTGCAGCCAGCAAAAGTTAAAGCATTTATTGATCGTGTAATCAATATTCCACTACATGACATTGCCATACCACTATCAGGCTTCCATTGGGAGTTCAATAAGGTGACAGTTTTACTTCTTCTGAATTTGATTTCAATTATGTTTACACTTATTTTCATTACCTGCTTACTGTTAACGTTTGGTTGCAGGGAAATTTTCACCATTGGAAGCCTCTGTTTATGCATTTTGATACGTATTTCAAGACATACATCTCTTCTAGAAAGGATCTTCTCTTGTCTGATGATATGTCTGAGAGTGAACCGTTGACAAAAAATACCATCTTACAAATCTTGAGAGTTATGCAAATTGTGTTGGAAAATTGCCAGAACAAAACAACTTTTGCTGGCCTTGAGGTAAGCTGGTGTATGTTTTTATGTGCTTTTGAACTTCTTTACTAATGTCCCAGAGATGGGAATTTCAGACCCTTATTTTTATTCCACTTAAACTGATCATTGCCCTCTACTCCTTGTATCAGCATTTTAAGAATCTGTTGGCATCATCAGATCCTGAGGTAGTTGTTGCGGCTTTGGAAACTCTTGCTTCAGTGGTGAAAATAAATCCTTCAAAACTACATATGAATGGGAAACTGATCAGCTGTGGAGCTATAAATAGCCATCTTCTATCATTGGCCCAAGGATGGGGTAGCAAGGAGGAAGGTCTAGGCTTGTATTCCTGTGTTGTGGCAAATGAGCGAAACCAGCTGGAGGGTTTGTGCTTATTCCCAGCAGACATGGAGAACAAATATGATGGCACACAGCATCGTCTTGGGTCCACTCTTCATTTTGAGTATAATTTGGCACCTGTCCAAGATTCTGACCAAGCCAATGACAAGTCATCTAATCTCTGTGTGATACATATGCCAGACCTGCACCTTCGGAAGGAGGATGACTTGAGCATATTGAAGCAATGTATCGACAAGTTTAATGTGCCTCCAGAGCACCGGTTTGCCTTGTTTACAAGGATAAGATATGCACATGCTTTTAATTCTCCGAGGACATGCAGGCTATATAGCCGCATAAGTCTCCTTTCTTTCATTGTTCTCGTGCAATCCAGTGATGCCCATGATGAGCTGACATCGTTCTTCACAAATGAGCCGGAGTACATAAATGAGTTAATCCGGCTTGTTCGGTCAGAAGATATTGTTCCTGGGCCCATTCGTGCATTGGCTATGCTTGCACTGGGAGCACAGTTAGCAGCATATGCATCATCTCATGAGCGAGCTAGGATACTGAGCGGTTCAAGTATCATCTCTGCTGGTGGAAACCGCATGGTCTTGCTCAGTGTTCTGCAGAAAGCAATATCGTCCCTCAGTAGCCCTAATGATACTTCATCTCCTTTAATTGTTGATGCCCTTCTACAGTTCTTTTTGCTTCATGTGCTGTCATCTTCGAGTTCTGGGACGACCGTTAGGGGTTCAGGGATGGTTCCACCTCTCCTGCCTCTCCTGCAAGATAAGGATCCTTCCCACATGCATCTTGTCTGTTTGGCAGTAAAGACCCTTCAGAAGCTGATGGAGTACAGCAGCCCTGCTGTTTCCCTGTTTAAAGATTTGGGTGGTGTAGAACTTTTGTCTCAGAGGTTACATGTGGAGGTGCAGCGTGTTATTGGTGTTGCTGAAATTACTTCAGTGGTTGCTAGTGATACATCGAAATCAGAAGATGACCATCTGTACTCACAGAAGCGACTGATTAAGGCTTTGCTCAAGGCATTAGGTTCCGCTACATATTCTCCTGCGAATCCTGCTCGCTCTCAAAGTTCCAATGATAACTCTTTGCCCATGTCACTTTCCCTTATATTCCAGAATGTTGGAAAGTTTGGTGGTGATATATACTTCTCTTCAGTTACTGTTATGAGTGAGATAATACATAAGGATCCTACATGCTTTCCTGCTTTGAAGGAACTTGGTCTTCCTGATGCTTTCCTGTCATCAGTGACTGCTGGGGCGATACCATCTTGTAAAGCACTTATATGTGTACCCAATGGCCTGGGCGCAATCTGCCTTAATAACCAAGGACTTGAGTCTGTCAGGGAAACTTCAGCGCTGCGTTTTCTTGTAGAGACGTTCACTAGTAGGAAATATTTGATACCAATGAATGAAGGTGTTGTTCTTTTAGCAAATGCAGTGGAAGAGCTTCTTCGTCATGTGCAGTCCCTTAGAAGTACTGGTGTTGACATCATCATTGAAATAATCAACAAACTTTCTTGTCCTCGTGGTGATAAAATCACTGAAGCAGCCAGCGCTGAAGAAAAAACAGATATGGAAACAGATGTTGAAGGGCGTGATTTAGTAAGTGCCATGGATTCTGGCACAGATGGAACTAATGATGAGCAGTTTTCTCATTTGAGCATTTTCCATGTTATGGTATTGGTGCACAGGACAATGGAAAACTCAGAAACTTGCAGGCTGTTTGTAGAAAAGGGAGGTCTACAGACTCTGTTGACACTCTTGCTGCGACCTACCATCACCCAATCTTCTGGTGGGATGCCTATTGCTTTGCACAGCACTATGGTATTTAAGGGCTTTACTCAACAGCATTCTACTCCACTTGCGCGTGCATTTTGCTCCTCTTTAAAGGAGCACTTGAAGAATGCCCTACAGGAACTTGATACAGTTTTTAGGTCATGTGAAGTGACTAAGTTGGAAAAAGGAGCCATTCCGTCACTTTTTATTGTTGAATTTCTGCTATTCCTAGCGGCATCAAAAGACAACCGCTGGATGAATGCTCTACTCTCAGAATTTGGAGATGTCAGCAGGGATGTCCTGGAAGATATTGGAAGAGTTCACCGGGAAGTGCTTTGGCAAATTTCACTTTTTGATGAGAAGAAAATAGAGCCTGAAGCCAGTTCTCCTTCAGCAAATGAGGCCCAGCAAGTTGATGCTGCTGTGGGCGACACTGGTGATAACAGATACACCTCCTTTAGGCAATATCTTGATCCTCTTTTAAGGCGACGGGGCTCTGGGTGGAACATTGAGTCTCAGGTGTCTGACCTTATCAATATCTATCGTGATATGGGCCGTGCAGCTAGCGACTCTCACAGAGTTGGTGCTGATAGATACCCTAGTACAGGGTTGCCCTCAAGTTCCCAGGATCAGCCATCCAGTTCATCTGATGCAAATGCGAAGTCAGAAGAGGACAAGAAAAGATCTGAGCATTTGTCCTGCTGTGACATGATGAGGTCACTTTCTTACCATATTAACCATCTGTTTATGGAGCTTGGGAAAGCAATGCTGCTTACATCTCGCCGTGAGAACAGTCCTATAAATCTATCTCCATCTGTTGTGTCTGTTGCTAGCAATATTGCTTCTATCGTGTTGGAGCACCTCAATTTTGAGGGGCATACAATCAGTCCAGAGAGGGAGATTACTGTTGCTACAAAGTGCCGATACCTTGGAAAGGTTGTTGAGTTTATTGATGGGATATTGTTGGACAGACCAGAATCATGTAATCCAATCATGGTGAATTCTTTTTATTGCCGTGGTGTAATTCAGGCTATCTTAACCACATTTGAAGCTACCAGCGAGTTGCTTTTCGCAATGAACAGGCCACCCTCGTCACCTATGGAGACTGATAGTAAAACTGGGAAGGAAGAGAAGGATGCTGATTGTTCATGGATTTATGGCCCCCTTTCCAGCTATGGTGCAGCTATGGACCATCTTGTAACATCATCATTTATTCTTTCTTCATCGACAAGACAACTACTTGAGCAACCTATTTTTAGTGGAACTGTCAGGTTTCCACAAGATGCAGAGAAATTCATGAAGTTGCTTCAATCTAAAGTCTTAAAGACTGTTCTTCCCATATGGGCCCATCCACAGTTTCCAGAATGCAATCTTGAGCTAATCAGTTCAGTCACATCGATCATGAGGCATGTTTACTCTGGGGTAGAAGTAAAAAACAATGTTAGCAACATTGCTGCTCGTTTGGCTGGTCCACCCCCTGACGAGAATGCAATTTCCCTGATTATAGAGATGGGCTTTTCTCGTGCAAGAGCTGAAGAAGCATTAAGACAGGTTGGAACAAATAGCGTTGAGATCGCGACTGATTGGTTGTTCTCACACCCGGAGGAACCACCAGAGGATGATGAACTTGCTCGAGCTCTTGCTATGTCTCTAGGGAATTCTGATACACCTGTTCAAGAGGAAGATGACAGAACTAATGATCTTGAGCTCGAGGAAGTAAATGTTCAGCTCCCTCCCATGGATGAAGTATTATCTTCATGTCTTAGGCTGCTACAGGCAAAGGAAACATTAGCTTTTCCTGTCCGGGATATGCTTGTGACTATCAGCTCACAGAATGACGGCCAAAACCGTGTGAAGGTGCTTACATATTTGATTGATCATCTGAAGCAATGTCTTGTGGCATCTGATCCTTTAAAGAACACTGCACTATCTGCTTTTTGCCATGTTCTTGCTTTGATTCTCCATGGAGATACTGCTGCTCGTGAAGTTGCCTCAAAGGCTGGTCTTGTCAAGGTCGTTTTGAGTCTGCTGTGCAGCTGGGAGATGGAGCCAAGGGAAGGGCAAACAACCAAGGTTCCCAATTGGGTTACTTCCTGTTTCCTTTCTGTTGATAGAATGCTCCAGTTGGAACCCAAGTTGCCAGATGTTACTGAGCTTGATGTTCTCAAAAAGGATAGTTCACCTACACAAACATCTGTTGTGATTGATGACAGCAAGAAGAAGGTTTCAGAATCTTCCTCAAGTGTAGGGTTATTGGACTTGGAGGACCAGGAGCAACTTTTGAGGATATGCTGTAAATGCATTCAGAAGCAGTTGCCTTCCGGTACAATGCATGCTATTCTTCAGTTGTGTGCTACACTGACGAAAGTCCATGTGGCTGCTATCAGTTTTCTTGAGTCTGGTGGCCTACATGCGTTGCTAAGTTTGCCGACAAGTAGCTTGTTTTCTGGATTCAACAGTGTGGTTTCTACAATTATCCGTCATATTTTGGAGGATCCCCATACTCTTCAGCAAGCTATGGAATTAGAGATACGCCATAGTCTTGTCACGGCTGCTAATCGGCATGCAAATCCTCGGGTTACACCACGTAATTTTGTTCAAAATTTGGCGTTTGTTGTACACAGGGACCCAGTGATATTTATGAAAGCTGCCCAAGCTGTGTGCCAGATTGAGATGGTTGGAGATAGACCGTATGTTGTTCTATTGAAGGACCGTGAGAAGGAAAAGAGCAAGGAAAAAGAGAAGGATAAGCTGGTTGATAAGGATAAATCATCAGGTGTTGCCACAAAGATAACATCAGGGGACATGGTTATGGCATCTCCTGTAAGTGCCAAAGGGAAACAATCTGATTTGAGTGTACGGAATATGAAATCTCATCGCAAGCCACCACAAACCTTTGTCACTGTTATTGAGCATCTATTAGATCTAGTAATGTCCTTTGTCCCACCACAAAGAGCTGAGGACCAATCTGATGGTTCGTCATCCATGGACATGGATATTGACTCTAGTTCAGCAAAAGGTAAAGGGAAGGCTGTTGCTGTCACACATGAAGAGTCCAAGCAAGCAATCCAAGATGCTACTGCATGTCTGGCTAAAAACGCATTTGTCCTAAAGCTGCTCACAGATGTACTATTAACTTATGCTTCTTCCGTTCAAGTTGTTCTTCGCCATGATGCTGAGTTGAGCAGCACGCGAGGTCCTACTCGGACCAGTGGTGGAATATTTAATCATATATTGCAGCATTTGCTTCCACATGCTACAAAGCAAAAGAAAGAAAGAAAGCCTGATAGTGATTGGAGGTACAAATTGGCAACAAGGGGTAATCAATTTTTAGTGGCTTCATCTATTCGTTCTTCAGAAGGACGAAAAAGGATCTGTTCTGAAATCTGCAGTATATTTGTTGAGTTCACAGACAATTCTACTGGTTGCAAACCTCCAATGTTGAGGATGAATGCTTATGTTGATTTGCTCAATGATATTCTGTCAGCTCGCTCGCCAACGGGCTCCTCACTTTCAGCAGAATCTGTAGTTACATTTGTTGAGGTTGGCCTTGTCCAGTGTTTAACGAAAACCCTTCAGGTTCTTGATTTGGATCATCCTGATTCAGCAAAGATTGTAACTGGTATTGTCAAGGCTCTTGAAGTGGTTACCAAGGAGCACGTTCATTTAGCAGATTTTAATGCTAAAGGGGAGAACTCATCAAAGACTGTTTTGGAGCAGAACAATGTAGATTCATCATCAAATAGATTCCAGGTTCTTGACACAACTTCTCAACCAACTGCAATGGTAACTGATCACAGGGAAACTTTCAATGCTGTTCATGCTCCAAGAAGTTCAGATTCAGTGGCAGATGAGATGGATCATGACCGTGATATAGATGGAGGTTTTGCCCATGATGGTGAAGATGATTTTATGCATGAGATTGCTGAAGACAGAACTGGAAATGAGTCCACAATGGATATTCGGTTTGATATTCCACGTAATAGAGAGGATGATATGGCTGAAGATGAAGATGACAGTGATGAAGATATGTCAGGAGATGATGGTGAGGAGGTTGATGAAGATGATGATGATGAGGAAAATAACAACCTGGAGGAAGACGATGCCCATCAGATATCTCATGCTGACACGGATCAGGATGACCGTGAGATTGATGAAGAAGAATTTGATGAAGATCTGCTAGAAGAAGATGATGATGATGAGGATGAGGAGGGAGTAATCCTTCGCCTAGAGGAGGGGATCAATGGAATTAATGTGTTTGACCATATTGAGGTTTTTGGGGGGAGCAACAATGTTTCTGGGGATACACTGCGTGTAATGCCATTGGACATTTTTGGCACAAGACGGCAAGGCCGTAGTACATCTATATACAATCTTCTTGGGAGAGCAAGTGACCAAGGTGTACTTGATCACCCACTCTTGGAGGAACCTTCGATGTTACTTCCACAACAGAGGCAACCAGGTATCCTCGTGAATTTGTTATTGTCTACACATTTTAGGCTCTGTTTGGATGCAGGTTACTTCTAAAACCACAGTTTCCAAAAACCACAGTGTTTGAAGTTCTAGTTGCAATATACCACAGTATGCAGATAGTGAGGTTTCTTGCAGTATTTGTAAAGCTACTACTAGGTGTTTGGCACCTGCTCTATTTCATAGAGTATTTTGTGTATATACATATTATTATTCAAATTGAGAAAGTTTAACCAAAATTGCACAGTATGCATGTGAAGCAACGAAATTTATCTGCTCCCCTAAATATATGTGAATACTTATAGGCTATAACTAGCTCATATTGGTCTGTTGCTTGCTTTATTTGTATATATCCGTTATATCCTGTTGGCTTGTTTCGTGATAATTTTGGCATGATAAACTTCTCCTGTACGGCTTCAGCATCATTTTTTGCTCAGGTTCTGTAGATGGAGCCAGACGGGAAGATGTAGCATTGCTTTCTCATTTTTAAAAAAAGTCAAGAGTGGATATTTTAATACTCCAAAAAACCTATTGTATCAGCAATACTACGGTTTACAAAGCGTATTACTTGAAGCGAAACACCTCAAATGATTTTTAAACTCCATTTTTTGAGAAACTGTGTTTTTTTAAAGATCTTCTAAAATACTTTGCATCCAAACAGTGCCTTAGCAGTTAACCTTCTTAAACTGTTCCAGCCTGGGGTACATCATGCATAGCTTATCCAAATTATTGTCTCTTTTCAGAAAATTTAGTTGAGATGGCTTTCTCTGATCGGAATCATGAAAATAGTTCTTCCCGTTTGGACGCTATATTCAGAAGCTTGCGAAGTGGACGGAATGGACACCGATTTAATATGTGGCTGGATGATGGCCCCCAACGCAATGGATCTGCTGCCCCTACAGTACCTGAAGGCATTGAAGAACTTCTGCTCTCTCAGTTGAGAAGGCCTACGGCTGAACATCCTGATGAGCAGAGCACACCTGCTGTTGATGCTCAAGTAAACGATCCTCCCAGTAATTTCCATGGGTCAGAAACTGATGCAAGGGAAGGATCAGCAGAACAAAATGAAAATGATGATATTCCTGCAGTAAGGTCTGAGGTGGATGGCTCTGCAAGTGCTGGTCCTGCACCTCCTCACAGTGATGAACTTCAAAGAGATGCATCCAATGCAAGTGAGCATGTCGCAGATATGCAATATGAACGTAGTGACGCAGCTGTCCGTGATGTGGAAGCAGTAAGCCAAGCAAGCAGTGGTAGTGGTGCTACTCTAGGGGAAAGCCTCAGAAGTTTAGATGTGGAAATTGGAAGTGTTGAAGGACATGATGATGGTGACCGGCATGGGGCTTCAGACAGGACACCTCTGGGTGATGTACAGGCAGCTACTCGATCGCGGAGGCCTTCTGGAAATGCAGTACTAGTCAGCAGCAGGGACATATCATTGGAGAGTGTTAGGGAGATCCCCCAAAACACAGTCCAGGAATCTGATCAGAATGCCAGTGAGGGGGATCAGGAGCCTAACAGGGCTACTGGGACTGACTCAATAGATCCTACATTTTTGGAGGCTCTTCCAGAGGATTTACGGGCTGAAGTTCTTTCTTCACGTCAAAATCAAGTGACTCAGACTTCCAGTGAGCAGCCTCAGCATGATGCGGACATTGATCCTGAATTCCTTGCTGCACTGCCACCTGATATACGTGAAGAGGTTCTAGCTCAACAACGTGCCCAACGGTTGCAACAACAGTCTCAAGAGCTTGAAGGACAACCAGTTGAAATGGACGCTGTATCAATTATTGCAACCTTCCCTTCGGAAATACGAGAGGAGGTATAATCATGTTATTGATCTGTCTCATTTTGAAGCTTTTTTTGGCATAACTTGCTCTATGATTCTATCTTCATTTACTATTATTTGATTTGCTATGAATTGACTTAGAGGTTTTTTATTCCAGGTGCTTTTGACGTCTCCCGATACTCTACTTGCTACATTGACACCTGCACTAGTTGCTGAAGCCAACATGTTGCGTGAGAGATTTGCTCATCGATATCACAGCGGTTCACTATTTGGCATGAACTCCAGGAACAGGAGGGGAGAGTCCTCTCGTCGTGGTGATATCATTGGTTCAGGCCTTGATAGAAATACTGGTGATTCGTCCCGTCAAACGGCCAGCAAGTTAATTGAAACTGTAGGGACTCCTCTTGTTGACAAGGATGCTCTCAATGCTCTTATACGATTACTTCGAGTTGTCCAGGTAATTCCCTTTCTTCGTCTGGTGGTTCTACTGTTTCTGGTGGTGCATGCATAGTAATAATAACTTTTGCCTCTATTATGTACAGCCTATATACAAGGGCCAGCTGCAGAGGCTTCTCTTGAACCTTTGTGCTCACCGGGAAAGCAGAAAGTCGCTGGTTCAAATTCTGGTGGACATGCTTATGCTTGATCTGCAGGGCTCTTCTAAGAAATCAATTGATGCAACAGAGCCGTCATTTAGGCTATATGGGTGCCATGCAAATATCACATATTCACGCCCTCAATCCTCAGATGGTAATTAATTTTGATCTTGTTTCAGGTTTTGTTGTCAGTTTGATTGTTCCATTGCTATATATTTGCTGAGAATTCTATTTGAATTGTCATTTCTTTGTTGCCATAAACAGGTGTGCCACCACTGGTTTCTCGCCGTGTGCTGGAAACTCTGACATACCTGGCAAGAAATCATCCAAATGTGGCTAAGCTCTTACTCTTTCTTCAGTTCCCCTGCCCGCCCACCTGCCATACTGAAACACTTGACCAGAGGCGTGGAAAGGCTGTCCTTGTGGAAGACGGGGAACAACAGAGTGCTTTTGCACTCGTTCTACTTTTGACTCTATTAAATCAGCCTCTTTATATGAGAAGTGTAGCTCATCTTGAACAGGTTCACAATTTGTTTTCACCATTTTCAATATAGATATTTTTCTCAGTTGAGTTTTTCTTAATCATTTGATATTTGTAGTTACTCAATCTTCTGGAAGTTGTCATGCTTAATGCCGAGAATGAAGTAAATCAAGTTAAGTTGCAAAGTTCATCTGAGAGACCGTCTGGACCTGAGAATGCAACACAAGATGCCCAAGAGGATGCCAGTGTTCCTGGATCATCTGGAGCGAAGCCCAATGCCGATGATAGTGGTAAATCATCGTCCGATAATATAAGTGACCTGCAAGCTGTTTTGCATAGCCTTCCGCAAGCCGAGCTTCGGTTGCTATGTTCATTGCTTGCGCATGATGGGTATGAACTTCTAACTTCAGCGAACCTCTTCAGTAATTTATACAATTTGTTTTCCCTATTGGCTTGCTGCGGCATTGCCATAATCATGCACACTATTGTTTTGCTCAGTTTTATTTTATTTGATAAGTTTTTGTGTTAGATGTTCTTGTATCAGTTATCCTTGCCTAATAGGCTGGTCCTTATTTGTTTCCAGGTTATCAGACAATGCATATCTCCTTGTAGCAGAAGTTCTGAAAAAGATTGTAGCTTTGGCTCCTTTCATCTGTTGCCATTTCATAAATGAGCTTTCACGTTCGATGCAAAATTTGACTGTTTGTGCCATGAATGAGCTTCACTTGTATGAAGATTCTGAAAAGGCAATTCTGAGCACATCATCAGCCAACGGCATGGCAGTTCTAAGAGTTGTGCAGGCCTTGAGTTCTCTTGTCACATCTCTGCAAGAGAGAAAAGATCCAGAGCTTCTTGCAGAGAAGGACCATTCAGATGCACTGTCCCAGATTTCTGATATTAACACAGCATTGGATGCGTTGTGGTTGGAGCTAAGCAACTGCATAAGCAAAATAGAGAGCTCTTCAGATTATACATCAAATTTGAGTCCAACTTCTGCAAATGCAACTAGAGTATCAACTGGTGTAGCACCTCCCTTGCCAGCTGGAACCCAGAATATATTACCGTACATAGAATCCTTTTTTGTGACATGCGAGAAGTTACGTCCAGGACAACCTGATGCTGTTCAAGAGCCTTCAACATCTGATATGGAGGATGCTTCAACATCTAGTAGTGGGCAAAAATCATCTGCAAGCCATACCAGTCTTGATGAGAAGCACACTGCTTTTGTTAAATTCTCGGAGAAACACAGAAGATTGTTAAATGCTTTTATCCGACAAAACTCTGGGTTGCTAGAAAAATCTTTCTCTCTGATGTTGAAGGTCCCCCGCTTGATTGATTTTGACAACAAACGTGCATATTTCCGGTCTAAAATTAAGCATCAGCATGACCATCATCACAGTCCTGTTAGAATTTCTGTCCGACGGGCGTACATTTTGGAAGACTCCTACAATCAGCTTAGGATGCGCTCACCCCAGGACTTGAAGGGTAGACTCACTGTTCATTTCCAAGGAGAAGAAGGCATTGATGCCGGTGGACTCACAAGAGAGTGGTATCAGTTACTATCACGAGTTATTTTTGACAAGGGTGCCCTTCTATTCACGACTGTTGGAAATGACTTGACATTTCAACCAAACCCTAACTCTGTGTATCAGACTGAACACCTCTCATATTTCAAATTTGTTGGACGAGTGGTGAGTAAAGGATTATTGATATTATTATTATTACCAGCTACCACCACCACCACCGCTACTACTAACAATTTTCTCTCCCTAGGTTGGAAAAGCTCTCTTTGATGCCCAACTTTTGGATGTCCATTTCACTAGATCTTTCTACAAGCACATACTTGGTGCCAAGGTTACTTACCATGATATTGAAGCCATTGATCCTGCTTACTACAGAAACCTTAAGTGGATGCTTGAGGTATATATTTCTGTGTGTACGTTTATGTTTATGCCGACCGTTGACAGTCCAGATGTGACATATTTTCCTTTTCTTTTGTGCAGAATGACATAAGTGATGTCCTGGACCTCACATTTAGCATGGATGCAGATGAAGAGAAGCTGATATTATATGAGAAAGCTGAGGTACGCCCTCTCCCCCCCTTTCTCTGTGTCTCGCTCCTTTCTCTCTTTGGTTAATGTGGTGACTGTAAGTACCAACTCTATGCAGGTAACTGATTGTGAGTTGATTCCTGGAGGGCGTAACATTAGGGTCACTGAGGAGAACAAGCATGAATATGTGGATAGGGTAGCAGAGCATCGTTTAACCACTGCAATTAGGCCTCAGATTAATGCTTTCATGGAAGGATTTAATGAGCTCATTCCTCGCGAGCTAATATCCATTTTTAATGACAAAGAGTTTGAACTGCTAATCAGTGGACTCCCTGATATTGACTGTGAGTTGAAAGAGTTAATTCAGTTCTATAATGATCCGTTTAGATCTTGCATGTGCTCTACTTATTTTGTACATCTGCTTTCAGTGGACGACCTAAAGGCAAATACCGAGTATTCTGGCTACAGCATAGCTTCTCCAGTTATTCAATGGTTCTGGGAAATTGTACAAGGTTTCAGCAAGGAGGACAAAGCTCGATTTCTCCAGTTCGTTACTGGCACTTCAAAGGTATTTGGTGAAAGCACGACCTTTTAAATTTTGAAGCTATTATTATTTATGAATTTTTTTTCTAGGGTACCTGTTAACTCCCGATCCCTTCCTTTGAGACTGATTTCTCAAAACATTTTTATATAGAATTCAATTTATGTATCTTTGCTGCAGCATCCATTCTGCTGTCAATGATGCTCTTAGTGTATGTTATATGTGGTGTTTTATGCTTTGAAGTGAACTGCAGGTACCTTTGGAGGGTTTCAGTGCGCTCCAAGGAATATCTGGGCCACAAAGGTTCCAGATACACAAGGCATACGGCAGCACCAACCATCTGCCCTCAGCTCATACTTGGTAACCAATCTTCACTAGTCCGTTATGCTTTTGACTTGTCAGCAACCATAATTGTTTCATTGAGGTATATACTGATTTGCTATTCTGCTTCTGTTCGCTGCAGCTTTAACCAACTGGACTTGCCTGAATACACATCCAAAGACCAGCTGCAAGAGAGGTTGCTATTAGCTATTCATGAGGCAAATGAAGGGTTTGGATTTGGTTAATCAGTCATTCCCGCACTTGTGCATTCGCTGCTGGGTATTTGTACAGATAGTACGGGAGTTGCAATAGGCAAGTGGGAATGTGTGCGTGCTTGTTCCAGAGTCTGCTAGATCCCACTATTTGGCAACATGAAGCATCAGCCTTAGGCACTACCAGGAGGTTCTCGATATTTGTTGGGAAATGGCCGAGATCTACCAGAATCATTGCATTGCAAACAAGTTACTGCAAAGAATGTGCAGTGAGTGGGAGTTTAAACAGACACCAACTATTTGATGTTCATAATATTGTTTTTCTTTATGGTCAGCTTTGACCGTTGCCCTGTTAAAATGCCATCTTGTTTACATTGGATTTAGCTGGAAGATCTTTTGAAGTCTTTTATAGATGTGCGGAATAGACTGGTGGAATGCAGCAATAAGACTAGTGCAGTTTTCTCATAATCTGTTACTCATCTCGTCTCTTGTGCCTCTTGTTGCATCTGTTAATCATTCAATACCTGCCAAAGGTCAAACCACATGAGCAAAACTGTATGGTCTGATGGTCACAGCAAAGACTTTCATGTCTCTATCCTTGTGAGGACATCCCTTCGTACAGTGCCCTGAATTCCAGCAGTAAAAGAGGATACGAGTCGTGACTTTAATTTGTGAACAACTTATATCATAGAACAACTTATATCATGGTGACATGGCTAAAACACAAAGGGGACTCTGAGCGGGGCAGTTGTTAGTTCTAACTTAAATCATGGCTAAAACAAAAAGGGGATGTTAAAGGAGGAATGGGGTTTAGAGATATGAAACTTTTTAACTTTACTTTTGACCCGTCTATTGGCGAGCGATTTCATTCATGTCGCCGCCACCTCTGAGTGGAAGGTGCAGGAGCTTCAGAACCATATGCTGCCGATTCATGTGGAAGCAGTCCGATAGATACCGTTAATTTTGCGAATCCGAATTATTAATAAGTGAAAATGAGAACTGTGCGTAGTCTTTATTGATGATGATGTCTTATATAGGATTACAAAGGGTGCCTCCAAGAGGTGCCTGTACAAAGGGGCATGAGCAACTGACATGCCAAATAGTAACCACCTAGCAATTAAGTAAAGCAGGGATTAAATCCTAACACCCCCCCCACCCTAATCCATGCTTGTTTGTGTACCTCCAAAAACACTGCGGGAAAAATACGAGGAAATATTTGTTTGATATGTTGATAAACTTCTGCAAACCCAGTGGAAAAATAAGGAGAAAATGATGCAACATATAATGGTTATTCATAGAGTTTAGAGCACAATAAGCGTGTCATATATACTTCACTAAAACCCCCAGTGGGGAAAACAGAAAGTATGACACATAATCTCATGTTGATATTACCTCATTAAAAACCTTCATGAGAACCTGTAAAGTAAGGGAAAAAGAGTATAATATGATGCTTTGAACAAGAACAATTCAGAAAGATACTCCTCCTGACATGTAGAAGTTGGTAGAGACTTGGTGAACAAATCAGTCACATGATTTGACTTGCAAGATATGCAATATAGCGATATTGCTTATTGCGTAATCAGTTTGCATGCGGGCAACACAAGCAACATTATCTTTGAGATAATGGTTGGTGGATGTAGCCATGAGACTATCACACCTAGAAGGAACACAAACTTTGTCTACGATCTGACATAGTAGGGATCTGGCCGACGTATCCAATGATATTGGTGTCTAGATTTCTTTGAAACTGAAAGAATAGGTTAAAATGTTTGATGCCTTGGAGATATCGAAAGATATTCTTGAGCCCCAACCAATTATGTGTGGTGTGCCCAATGGCACTAGGATATGGAGCTCTATGTCCCAATATCACATTGCTATCAACTCATAGTTTTAATGGATCTTTCTCTACGCCTAGAAAATGAAGCCATGCGAGTTATGGATGCATAAGATTTGTCCACAATCAATTTCTCCAGTATAATCAGGATAAAGACAACATGTGTACCATAATGTATGAGTGAAGGTGCTCGAGGTTTTACCCAAATCCTTCATCTCAAATTCCGTCATTTAGACGATCACACGCTTAACATGTATGGGTAATCAACAGTGTAGGAGTAATCCTTGTTAATAAGGAACTCACTACATCGGTTGTACCAAAATAAGCCGTATAGTGACTTACTGATTTCACACAATGTATGTTGCATTGCATTTCGATTCAGAAGTGAAGATTCCAACGGGAACCATCTACATATGAATCTAGTGATCCACATGAATATGTAATCACTACATCTATCAACTACAATGAGGACATCAATACCATTGTTACACCCACAACCCCTGCTGCTATACATACTGGATTAATTACTAGAGCTCGCGCACGCCAGCTAAATTATCAGGTACTTTCGTTTCTTGGTAATGATTCTAATGTTCATGAGAATATGATGCTGCCTAAATTGGATACATTTGTCTTAAGGGCCTAACTTGGACAAGAAGGATGAACATTGGAGCAAGATCAAGCATGGAGATGATGGCATGCGCAAGGGGAACAAGAGCGGAGTTACAAGTGATGATTTCAGGACTTTGAAGCTACCATAATGAGTGCATGAAGCCTTGGATGAAATATACCAGATGCCACTTCATAAATTTTGTCCAGAGGCTATTATAGGTGCTACGTCACCTTATCTTTGGGCCAGGCCCATGTAATTTCGAAATACTTGAGTATAGACTGTTTTTAGATTTCGTATGTGTGGGGAAACAAGAGATAGGATTGGTTTCGGACCCCTCCTTCAAGGGCCACGAAATCCCCCCCCTCTTCCTCCATATATACAGCCCTTAGGGCACCATTTAGACTCTGGGTTTTGTTTAGATTAAAAGTTCGCCATAGCTGCAACTTCACGTACTTCGTTTGTGTTCAACGACTAGACAAAGGCGTCACAGAACCCCACCTCATTAATAAAGCTTTCCTCTTATATTCGCAATATTCAGATTGCAAATCTCAGTTTCTTGCTTGTTCTTCGTTTGCTCGCAGGAAAACAGACCCTCGTGGTCAGGTTGATCGTGCTCCGGCGTGGTCAATAACCCCTCGGAAGTTGGTTTAGCGATTTCTAAGGCGCGACGTCTCGCACGTTCATGGTCGAATCATCAAGGTCGACTCCCACAGAAAATGATAGCCACCATCTCACTGAAACATCGGGACACCTTCGCCTCTATCAAGTGGTATCAGATTTCCATGTTGCTCGGTGAGATTTTACAGTTTTTCGTAGTTTAGATCGAGTCTGTTCTTCATACCTACAGTCCATGAAAAAGCCAAAAAAATTAGGGTTAGTTCATCATATCCGAACTAATCTGAGCCTTTGCATAATCTTTCAGGGTTTTTGCTTTGCTGAATTTGCGGTTGCATCATCGTGTCTAGTTGCTAGTCTTAGCGTATAGTCCTTTAGAGTATCGAGTTCTGTCACAATTTGTCACGCCGCCGCACCATCTTCATCGCTGCTGCCATATACCACACCACTGCCATATCCTACCACCGCTGCCATATACCACCACCGCTATCATATACCACCATAGCTGCCATATACCACCACATATCCACCACCAATCCGAGTTCTTTTCATATTAGGGCTGTTTTCGAGATCCATCCATTTTCCGATTCATGTTTCCTTGCCTGAGTAGGTTTCGAAAAAAAAGTCTGGAGACCCCCGGGCAGTTTTAAGGCCAAAATTTCGGCGACCGAAAATATTTTTTCCCTATCCTGTTTTTAGGTCCCAAGGAGCGTTTTGAGACACTCGCGATTATAGTGATTTTTTGTCGCATTTGTTCGTTGTCGCTGCCCTGATTTCCGAAAAAATAGTTAAAAAATTTCGTGCCTATCATGTTACTTTGACTTGGGAAGAGTTTTGAGACACTCGCCATTATAGTGAATTTTCGAAAAAGAGCGCAAAAAAGAGCGATTGTTTTTCAGAGTGTGCTTTTCACTTGTTACCGTGTCGCACCGTGATTTTGTTAGTGTTCTAGGCTCGCGTCTCTAGCACGGTCTAGCCTAGGACCAGCACCGTACCGTCGTTGAGCGTTTATTCAACTTTGCATCTCAGAATTAATTATTGCTGACCCTTTTTGCTACCATATTATAAGCCTTCTCAGCTCCACATACATCTACGTCGTGCGTTTGACTCTCCCTGGTAATCGCTTAATCCAAGCTTTGAGAGTTTTGACTACAATGGTTGCCGATCACCACCTGCTACTGGGTAAGAACTGGTAAAAATTTGAAATTTGCTTGACGGATTTGTGACACATTGCCACTTCCTAGTAGTGTGTACGATCATATTCTTGTGTGTTTCTGTTGCTGCTAACCATGGCATGATCACAAGCCGATGAGACTGATTGGGAGAACATGACAAACAAACAACTAGATGATAAATTTCAGCAAATCATGAGTGGACAGGTGCAAGATGTGCTAAACAGATTTGAAGAGGCCATGGAGAAGATAGATGGCATTGAGAAGACGTTCGAAACAAAGCTCAATAACAAGTCTGATGAATTGCTCGCGTGTCTTCCACAACCACCGCCAGCTGCACCTGTCGCACCTCTACAACAACAACAACGTCGCCTTCCAAATCAAGTGGGATGAGCACCGCGCGTTCCCCTTGAGCCTGGTCAATATTCTGGTGCCGCTGCACCTACTGTTGATGCTTCTATGGCTCCTGCTGCTGCCGATGAGGAGGATGTTCACGAGGGCGATTGTGAGGATGAGGTTGATCAAAATCAGCACTATGTGCATGACGAGGCATCAATACCATTATTACACCCACAGCCCCTACTGCTACATATACTGGACCAATTACTAGAGCTCACGCACGCCAATTAAATTATCAGGTACTTTCGTTTCTTGGCAATGATTCTAATGTTCATGAGAATATGATGCTGCCTAAATTGGATACATCTGTTTTGCTTACAAATGAAGGGCCTGGCATGGATAAGAGGGAAAAACATTGGAGCAAGACCAAGCATGGAGATGATGACATGCGCAAGGGGAACAAGAACGGAGTTACAAGTGATGATTTCATGGCTTTGAAGCCACCATAATGAGTGCATGAAGCCTTGGACGAAATATACAAGATGCCACTTCATAAATTTCGTCCATAGGCTATTCTAGGTGTTGCGTCACCTTATTATTGGGCCAGGCGCATGTAATTTCGAAATACATAAGTATAGGCTGATTTTAGAGTCCGTATGTGTGGGGAAATAAGAGATAGGGTTGGTTTCGGACCCCTTCCCCAAGGGCCACGAAATTCCCCCTCTCTTCCTCCATATATACAACCCTTAGGGCGCCGTTTAGACTTTGGATTTTGTTTAGATTAAAAGTTCGCCATAGCTGCAACTTCGCGTACTTCGTTTGTGTTCGACGACCAGACCAAGACATCACAGAACCCCACCTTCATTAATAAAGCTTTCCTATTTTATTCGCAGTATCCAGATTGCAATCTTAGTTTCTTGCTTGTTCTTCATTTGCTTGTAGGAAATAGACCTTCGTGGTCAGGTTGATCGTGCTCCGGTGTGGTCAATAACCTCTCGGAGTTGGTTTAGCGATTGCTAAGGGGTGACGTCCTCGCACGTTCGTAGTCGGATCGTCAAAGTTGACTTCCACCAAAACGATAGCCACCATCTCATCGAAAGACGGGACACCTTTGCCTCTATCAAGTGGTATCGGATTTCCAGGTTGCTCGGTGAGATTTTACAGTTTTTCGTAGTTTAGATCGAGTCTGTTCTTCATACCTATAGTCCACGAAAAAGCCAAATTTTTTTAGGGTTAGTTCATCCTATCTAAACCAAACTGAGCCTTTGCATAATCTTTTTTAGAGTTTTTGCTTTGTTGAATTTTCGGTTGCATCGTTGTGTCGAGCTGCTGGTCTTAGTGCCTAGTCCTTTAGAGTTTCGAGTTCTGTTCACAAGTTATCACGCTGCCGCCGTTCCATCGTCATCACCGCTGCCCTATACCACCATCATCGTCACCGCTGCCATATACCACCATTGTCATCACCGCTGCCATATACCACCATCGTCATCACCGCTGCCATATACCACATATTCACCGCCATCACGATAATCCGAGTCCACCTCCATCACAGATTCGCCACCAGTCCGTGCTCCACCACCCATCATATACCATCATCAGCAGTCTGAGTTCCACCAGATTCATCTCCGCCACCAATCCTAGTCCGAGTCCAGTATTTGTTCCTTTATTTTCGCGTTCCAGATCACGCGATACTACGAGTTGTGACCAAGTCAAACTCCCCAACTTTCGTGCTACCCGTAGTAGAAAAATAGTTCTAGTTAAAAAAACTAAGTCTGGAAAATTCTGGCTAGGCAGTTTTTAAACCATTTGTAGACTTTTTCGAAAAAAAATTGTTGGGGAGCAAAAAAAAAAGAAAAAAAGTGCAAAAAAGTGAAAAAATCAGAGTGTGCTTCTCCCTTGATTACGTGCCGCGTCGTGATTTTGTTAGTGTTCTAGGCTCGCATCTCTAGCACGGTCTAGCCTAGGACCAGCACAGTACCGTTGTTGAGCGTTTTTTTCGACTTTGCATCTCTGAATTGATTATTGCTGACCATTTTTGCTACCGTATCATAAGCCTTCCCAGCTCCACATATATCTACGTCGTGCGTTTGACTCTCCCTGGCCATCGCTCTATCCAAGCTTTGAGAGTTTTGACTACAACGGTTGCCACCTACTGCTGGGTAAGAACTGGTAAGAATTTGAGATTCGCTTGACGGGTTTGTGACACACCACCACCACTTCCTAGTAGTCTGTAGGATCATATTCTTGTGTGTTTCTATTGCTGTTAACCATGGCATGATCACAAGCCGATGAGACTGATTGGGAGAACATGACGAACAAACAACTACATGATAAATTTCAGCAAATGATGAGTGGACAGGTGCAAGATGTGCTAAAAAGATTTGAAGAGGCCATGGAGAAGATAGATGTCATTGAGAAGACATTTGAAACAAAGCTCGAGAACAAGTTTAATGAATTGCTCGCGCGTCTTCACAACCACCGCTGGCTGCACCTATCGCACCTCTGCAACGACAACAACAACACCCCCTTCCGAATCAGTTTGGACGAGCGAAGCGTGTTCCTCTTGAGGAAGGCCAAACTTCTGGTGCTGCTATACCTATTGTTGATGCTTCTTTAGCTCCTACTACTGCTGCTGCTGGTACCGAGGAGGATGATAATTATGCGGGCGATTATGAGGATGAGGTTGATCAAAATTAGAACTACGTGCAACCACCAGCACCAGCACCAGGTCGTCCACATGCAAATAATCACAATGGTAGGCCTGCACCACCACCTCAGGTACGAGATCATGACCATATTCCTAAATTGAAATTGAATATTCCACCATTTGAGGGTAAATATGTTCCTGATATATATCTTACTTGGGAGTTAGAAACTGAACAACGCTTTACATGTTTACAATATCCCGAGGAGAGACGGGTTGCTGCTGCTGTTTGTGCTTTCACTAGTTTTGCATGTGTATGGTGGTCTGAACATTGTAGATTATATCCTATTCCATCTACTTGGGCTGCTTTGAAAACTGCTATGCGTACTCGTTGGGTTCCACCATATTATCAACGTGAATTGCTTCAAAAATTGCAGGGTTTAAGACAAGGAAAAAGTTCTGTAGAAGAATATTACTAGGAATTACAAACTGGCATGATTAGATGTGGTATTGTTGAGGAGAATGAAGCTATGCTTGCATGTTTTGTGGGTGAATTAAATAGAGAGATTCAGACCATTCTAGAGTATAAGGAGTATACTAATATCACTCGTTTATTCCATCTACCTTGTAAAGCTAAACGTGAAGTGCAGGATCGATAGGCATTGGCACGAACTAACTTTCTGCAGGTCGACCTTCATCATGGACACCACGTGCATCTTCTACTTCCACTGTACCAGCACCCCCATCAGGTGCCACCTTCAGCCGTGATACAAGAAAGCAGTATCTGCCAAGAGTACACCTGCCGGGCCTGCACATAGCTCTTCTTCTTCCATGGCATCAACAGGGCACACAAGTGATATTATTTGTCATCATTCTAAGGGAAGAGGTCATTATGCGAGAGAATGCAAATCTGAGCGTGTGATGATTGCTACTGAGGATGGTGGGTATGAGTCCGCTAGTGACTATGATGATGAGACTTTGGCTCTTATTACACATGAAGAACACGGTGGAGATTATATTGAACATGAGACACACTACATGGCTCCTGAAGATGCTGACATGTATGAATGTTTAGTTGCTCAATGTGTTTTGAGTGTGTAGGTCACACAAGCTGAGCAAAATCAGAGGCATAATTTGTTACATACAAAGGGAGTTGTGAAGGAACTTTCTGTTCGCATCATTATAGATGGAGGGAGCTGCAACAACTTGGCTAGCATGGAGATGATGGAGAAGCTATCTCTCACCACAAGACCACATCCACATCCTTGCTACATCCAATGGTTCAACAACAGCGGCAAGGTTAAGGTAACACGTACTATTCGTGTGCATTTTAGTATCTCTACATATGCTGATTATGTTGATTGTGATGTGGTACCTATGCGAGCATGTTCCGTATTACTTGGTAGATCATGGTAATTTGATAAGAATATCTTTACACCATGGTAGAAACAATCAGTATACTCTTGTTCATAAGGATAAAAATATTACTTTGCTTCCTATAACTCCTGATTCCATTTTTAAAGATGATATTAATAGAGCTAATAAAGCAAAACAGGAGAAAAATAAGAGTGAAAATCAGATTGTGGCAAAAGAATTTTAGCAACAAATGAAGCCTAATAATATACCGTCTAGTGTTGCTTCTAAAATTAAATTGAAAAGTGCATGTTTACTTGCCACCAAATCTAATAATGATGATCTAGATTTCAACAAATCTGTTTGCTATGCTTTTGTGTGCAAAGAGGCATTATTTTCTTTCGAGGATGTACCTTCCTCTTTGCCTCATGCTGTCACTAACATTTTGCAGGAGTTCGCTGACGTCTTTCGACAAGACGTGCCACCAGGATTACCACCCATTCGAGGGATTGAGCATCAGATTGACATAATTCCCGGTGCATCACTACCCAACCGTGCACCATACCATACCAATCCAGAGGAGACAAAGGAGATTATGCGTAAGGTACAGGAGCTGCTCGACAAAGGTTATATATGCGAATCTCTTAGTCCTTGTGCTGTTGCTATTATACTAGTGCCAAAAAAGGATGGTATGCAGCGTATGTGTGTTGATTGTAGATGCATTAATAATATTACTATTCGTTATCGTCATCCTATTCCTAGGCTAGATGATATGCTTGATGAATTGAGTGGCTCTACAATATTCTCCAAAGTTGATTTGCGTAGTGGATACCATCAAATTCATATGAAATTGGGAGATGAATAGAAAACAACATTTAAAAACTAAGTTTGGATTATATGATTGGTTAGTCATGCCTTTTGGGTTAACTAATGCACCTAGTACTTTCATGAGATTAATGAACGAAGTTTTACGTGCTTTCATTGGACGATTTGTGGTAGTCTATTTTGATGATATACTGATTTATAGCAGATCTTTGGAGGAACATTTGGAACATTTACGTGCTATATTTATTGCTCTACGTGATGCACGTTTGTTTGGTAACCTTGGGAAGTGCACCTTTTGCATCGACCGAGTATATTTTCTTGGCTATGTTGTTACTCCACAGAGAATTGAAGTTGATAAAGCCAAGACTGAAGCTATTCAGAGTTGGCCGCAACCCAAAATGGTCACACAAGTGAGGAGTTTTCTTGGACTCGCTAGTTTCTATAGGCGTTTTGTGAGAGATTTTAGCACCATTGACGCCCTCTCAATGAGCTTACAAAGAAGGATATGCCTTTTGTTTGGGGTACCACACAGGAAGAAGCCTTCACGGTGTTGAAAGATAAGTTGACACATGCTCCTTTACTCCAACTTCCTGATTTTAATAAGACTTTTGAGCTTGAATGTGATGCTAGTGGAATTGGATTAGGAGGTGTGTTATTACAAGATGGCAAACCTGTTGCATACTTTTCTGAAAAATTGAGTGGGCCTAGTCTAAGCTATTCTACTTATGATAAAGAATTCTATGCTCTTGTTCAAACTTTAGAAACATGGCAACATTATTTATGGCCTAAGGAATTTGTTTTACATTTTGATCATGAATCTTTGAAACATATTAAAAGTCAAGCCAAACTGAATCATAGACATGCTAAATGGGTTGAATTCATAGAGACCTTTCCTTATGTCATTAAACACAAGAAGGGTAAAGAAAATGTTATTGCTGATGCATTGTCTCGTCGTTATACTATGCTTTCACAACTTGACTTTAAAATATTTGGTTTGGAGACCATCAAAGATCAATATGTGCATGATGCTGAATTTAAAGATGTATTGCAGAATTGTAAAGAAGGGAGAACATGGAACAAGTTCATCGATTTGTGTTTCGTGCTAACAAGCTATGCATTCCAGCTAGCTTCGTTCGTCTTTTGTTGTTGCAGGAGGCGCATGGAGGAGGATTAATGGGACACTTTGGCATGAAGAAGATGGAGGGTATACTTGCTATACATTTCTTTTGGCCAAAGATGAGACGGGATGTTGAGCGCTTTGTTGCTCGTTGCAGTACATGTCAAAAAGCTAAGTCACGACTCCATCCTCATGGTTTATATATGCCTTTGCCTGTACCTAGTGTTCCTTGGGAAGATATATCTATGGACTTTGTTTTAGGTTTACCTCGAACAAAGAAGGGGAGGGATAGCATATTTGTTGTCGTGGATAGATTCTCGAAAATGGCACACTTTATACCATGTCATAAGCGATGACGCTGTTAATGTTGCTGATTTGTTCTTTCGTGAAATTATTCGCTTGCATGGTGTGCCAAATACTATTGTTTGAGATCGTAATACTAAATTTCTTAGCCACTTTTGGAGGTGTTTGTGGGCTAAGTTGGGGACTAAGCTGCTTTTTAGTAATACTTGTCACCCCCAAACTGATAGACAAACTGAAGTAGTAAATAGAACATTGTCTACTATGCTTAGGGTTGTTTTGAAGAATAATAAGAAAATGCGGGAAGAATGCTTGCCTCATATTGAATTTGCTTATAATTGTTCATTGCATTCTACTACTAAGATGCGCACCTATTGATTTGTTGCCTCTTCCATCTTCGGAGAAGGTTAATTTTGATGCTAAACAACATGTTGAATTGATTTTGAAAATGCATGAGTTAACTAAGGAAAACATTGAGCGTATGAATGCTAAATATAAACTTGCTGGAGATAAGGGTAGAAAACATGTTGCCTTTGCACCTGGAGATCTTGTTTGGTTACATTTGCGTAAGGATAGGTTTCCTAATTTGCGCAAATCAAAGCTAATGCCACGTGCTGATGGTCCTTTTAAGGTGTTAGAGAAAATAAATGATAATGCATATAAACTTGAGCTGCCTACAGATTTTGGGGTTAGTCCCACTTTTAACATTGCAGATTTGAAGCCTTATTTGTGTGAGGGAGATGAGCTTCCGTCGAGGACGACTTCATTTCAAGAAGGGGAGGATGATGAGGACATCAATACCATTATTACACCCACAACCCCTACTGCTACATATACTGGTCCAATTACTAGAGCTCGTGCATGCCAAATAAATTATCAGGTACTTTCATTTCTTATCAATGATTCTAATGTTCATGAGAATATGATGCTGCCTAAATTGGATACATTTGTTTTGCTTACAAATCAAGGGCCTGGCATGGATAAAAGGGAAGAACACTGGAGCAAGACCAAGCATGGAGATGATGGCATGCGCAAGGGGAACAAGAACAAAGTTACAAGTGATGATTTCATGACTTTGAAGCCACCATAATGAGTGCATGAAGCCTTGGACGAAATATACAAGATGCCACTTCATAGATTTTGTCTAGAGGCTATTATAGGTGCTGTGTCACCTTATTATTGGGCCAGGCCCATGTAATTTCGAAATATATAAGTATAGGCTGTTTTTAGAGTCCGTATGTGTGGGGAAATAAGAGATAGGGTTGGTTTCGGACCCCTTCCCCAAGGGCCACGAAATTCCCCCCTCTTCCTCCATATATACAGCCCTTAGGGTGTCGTTTAGACTTCGGGTTTTGTCTATATTAAAAGTTCACCATAGCTGCAACTTCGCGTACTTCGTTTGTGTTCAACGACCATACCAAGACATCACAAAACCCCACCTTCATTAATAAAGCTTTCCTCTTTTATTCACAATACCAAGATTGCAATCTTAGTTTCTTGCTTGTTCTTCGTTTGCTTGCAGGAAATAGACCTTCATGGTCATGTTGATTGTGCTCCGGCGTGGTCAATAACCTCTCGGAGTTGGTTTAGCGATTGCTAAGGCACAACGTCCTCGCACATTCGTAGTCGGATCGTCAAAGTCGACTTCCACCAAAACGATAGCCACCATCTCATCGAAAGACGGGACACCTTTGCCTCTATCAGTGCAACCATCAGCACCACCACTAGGCCATCCTCATGCCTATATTCGTAATGGTAGGGATGCACCACCACCTCAGGTACGAGATTATGACCATGTTCCTAAACTGAAGTTGAATATTCCACCATTTGAGGGTCGATACATTCTTGATGTCTATCTTACTTGGGAGTTAGAAACTGAACAATGTTTCACATGCTTACAATATCCTAAGGATAGATGTGTTGCTGCTGCTGTTTGTGAATTCACTAGCTTTGCTTCTGTTTGGTGTTCTGAACATTGTAGATTATATCCTATTCCAGCTACTTGGGCTGCTTTGAAAACTGCTATGCGTACTCGTTGGGTTCCACTATATTATCAACGTGAAATACTTCAAAAATTGCAGCGTTTAAGACAAGGAAAAAAGTCTGTACAAGAATATTATCAGGAATTACAAACTGGCATGATTAGATGTGGTATTGTTGAGGATAATGAAGCCATGCTTGCACGTTTTATGGGTGGATTAAATAAAGAGATCCAGGCCATTCTAGAGTATAAGGAGTATAATAATATCACTCGTTTATTCCATCTTGCTTGTAAAGCTGAACGTGAAGTGCATGATCGACATGCATTGGCGCGAACTAATTTTTCTGGAGGTCGCTCTTCATCATGGACATTACGTACATCCTCTACTCCCACACGTCCTACTGCAGCACCACTGACTTCAGCCGCCAATTCCAACCGAGATACAAGAAAACAGGCACCACCACCACCATATGCCAGGAATACACCTTCCGGTTCCACACAGAGCTCTTCTTCATCCATGGCATCAACAGGGCAAACACATGAAATTATTTGTCATTGTTGCAAGGGTGGAGGTCATTATGCAAGAGAATGCCCATCTAAGCGTGTGATGATTGCTACTGAGGATGGTGGGTGAGGGAGTCCTGGACTAGGGGGTGTCCGGATAGCCAAACTATCATCATCGGCCGGACTCCAAGACTATGAAGATACAAGATTGAAGACTTCGTCCCGTGTCCGGATGGGACTTTCCTTGGCGTGGAAGGCAAGCTTGGCAATACGGATATGTAGATCTCCTACCATTGTAACCGACTCTGTGTAACCCTAGCCCTCTCCGGCGTCTATATAAACCGGAAGGTTTTAGTCCATAGGACAACAATTACAACAATCATACCATAGGCTAGCTTCTAGGGTTTAGCCTCCTTAATCTCGTGGTAGATCCACTCTTGTACTACCCATATCATCAATATCAATCAAGCAGGAGTAGGGTTTTACCTCCATCGAGAGGGCCCGAACCTGGGTAAAAACATCGTGTCCCTTGTCTCCTGTTACCATCCGCCTAGACGCACAGTTCGGGACCCCCTACCCGAGATCCGCCGGTTTTGACACCGACATTGGTGCTTTCATTGAGAGTTCCTCTGTGTCGTCACCGATAGGCTTGATGGCTCCTTCGATCATCAACAACGACGCGGTCCAGGGTGAGACTTTTCTCCCCGGACAGATCTTCGTATTCGGCGGCTTTGCACTGTGGGCCAATTCGCTTGGCCATCTGGAGCAGATCGAAAGCTACGCCCCTGGCCGTCAGGTCAGATTTGGAAGTCTAAACTTCACGGCTGATATCCGCGGAGACTTGATCTTCGATGGATTCGAGCCACAGCCGAGCGCGCCCCACTGTCTCGATGGGCATGATTTAGCTCTGCTGCCGGACAGTGCCTTGGAGGCCGCACATGAGTCCGCTCCGACCCTTAACTCGGAGCCGACTGCGTAGATCGAGGATGAGTGGTTAGACACCGCCTCGGGGGATGCAACCTCTACGGCAATGGAGCCGAATACTGACCTTGTCCCCTGTAAAGCTCGTGACTCTGAGGTGCCGGACTCCTCGCCGGACTCCGAACCTCCTGCGCCCCTACCAATCGAATCTGATTGGGCGCCGATCATGGAGTTCACCGCTGCGGACATCTTTCAGCACTCGCCTTTCAGCGACATTCTGAATTCGCTAAAGTATCTCTTGCTATCAGGAGAGCCCTGGCCGGATCACGGCCAGGACGGTTGGGATGCGGATGATGAAGAAATTCAAAGCCCACCCACCACCCACTTTGTAGCCACTGTCGACGATCTAACCGACATACTAGACTACGACTCCGAAGACATCGACGGTATGGACGACGATGCCGGAGACGACCAAAAACCAGCGCCTATGGGGCACTGGAAAGCCACCTCGTCATACGACATATACATGGTGGATACCCCAAAGGACGGGAATGGCGATGGAACAGCGGAGGAGGATCCTTTCAAGAAACAGCCTAAACGCCGGCGTCAGCGGCACCACTCTAAATCCCGCCACAGCAAGAATGGAGATTCCGGCACCGGAGACAATAACACCCGGGACAGCACCAAAGACAACCCCCTCCAGCAAGATTCAGCACAGGAGGGCGGAGAAGCCAGCCCTCATGAGAGAGCGGCAGACGAAGAGGTAGAGGATGATAATTACATACCTCCCTCCGGAGACGAGGCAAGCCTCGACGACGACGAATTCGTCGTACCTGAGGATCCCGTCGAACAAGAGCATTTTAAACGCAGGCTTATGGCCACGGCAAATAGCCTCAAGAAAAAGCAGCAACAACTTAGAGCTGATCAAGATTTGCTAGTCGACAGATGGACTGAAGTCCTTGCGGCCGAAGAGCATGAACTCGAACGCCCCTCCAAAAGATACCCCAAACGCAAGCTGCTCCCCCGATTAGAGGAGGAGGCATATGAACCTGCATCACCAGCGCACAATACGGCTGACCGACCACCTCGTGGCCGCGACAGAGAGGCCTCTAGGCCCTCCACTAGAACCGTACCCTGGCATCGCTCGAAAAGTATGAAGCCACGAGGGAATGCGCCGGACTTGCGAGACATATTGGAGGATAAGGCAAGACAATCAAGATCGATCTACGGATTACGTGGGTGCCCCACGATGCGCAACGATGACCGTCGCGCCGGATACAACAACTCCGTCCGGGCCGAACATAGTAGACAAAGCTCGCTTGAGCTACGTCGTGATATAGCCCAATATAGAGGGGCCGCACACCCACTATGCTTCACAGATGAAGTAATGGATCATCAAATCCCCGAAGGGTTCAAACCCGTGAATATTGAATCCTACGATGGCACAACAGACCCCGCGGTTTGGATCGAAGACTATCTCCTTCATATCCACATGGCCCGCGGCGATGATCTTCATGCCATCAAATACCTCCCACTCAAGCTTAAAGGACCAGCTCGGCATTGGCTTAACAGCTTGCCAGCAGAATCAATTGGGTGTTGGGAGGACCTGGAAGCCGCATTCCTTGACAACTTCCAGGGCACATATGTGCGACCACCGGTCGCAGATGACCTAAGCCACATAATTCAGCAGCCAGACGAATCGGCCAGACAATTCTGGATGTGGTTCTTAACAAAGGAAAATCAAATCGTCGACTGTCCGGATGCAGAGGCCTTCGCAGCCTTCAAATATAACATCCGCGACGAGTGGCTTGCCCGGCACCTAGGACAGGAAAAGCCGAAATCCATGGCAGCCCTCACATCACTCATGACCCGCTTCTGCGCGGGAGAGGACAGCTGGTTAGCCCGCAGTAACAACCTCAGTAAAAACTTTGGCAGTCCGGTTACCAAGGACCGCAATGGCAGGTCACGTCGCAACAAAAACAAACGCCGCGTTAATGGCGATAACACTGAGGATACGGCAGTCAACGCCGGATTCAGAGGCTCTAAACCCGGTCAGCGGGAAAAGCCATTCAAAAGAACTACGCCGGGTCCGTCCAATTTGGACCGAATACTCGACCGCTCGTGCCAGATACACGGCACCCCCGAAAAGCCAGCTAATCACACCAACAGGGATTGTTGGGTATTCAAGCAGGCATGCAAGTTAATTGCCGAAAACAATGACAAGGGGCTGCATAGCGATGACGAGGAAGAGACCCGGCCGCCGAACAATAGAGGACAGAAGGGTTTCCCCCCACAAGTGCGGACGGTAAACATGATATACGCAACCCACATACCCAAGAGGGAGCGGAAGTGTGCACTCAGGGACGTATATGCGATGGAGCCAGTCGCCCCGAAGTTCAACCCATGGTCCTCCTGCCCGATCACCTTTGATCGAAGGGACCACCCCACCAGTATCCGGCATGGCGGATTCACCGCATTGGTTTTAGACCCAATCATCGATGGATTTCACCTCACAAGAGTCCTGATGGACGGCGGCAGCAGTCTGAACCTGCTTTATCAGGATACAGTACGCAAGATGGACATAGACCCCTCAAGGATTAAACCCACAAAGACGACCTTCAAAGGCGTCATACCAGGTGTAGAGGCCAGTTGTATAGGCTCAGTTACACTGGAAGTGGTCTTCGGATCCTCGGATAACTTCTGAAGCGAGGAGTTAATCTCCGATATAGTCCCGTTCCGCAGCGGCTATCACGCTCTGCTCGGACGGACCGCGTTTGCAAAGTTCAACGCGGTGCCGCATTACGCATACCTCAAGCTTAAGATGCCAGGCCCTCGAGGAGTCATCACGGTCAACGGAAATACTGAACGCTCCCTCCGAACAGAGGAACACACAGCGGCTCTCGCGGCAGAAGTACAGAGCAGCCTCTTAAGGCAATTCTCGAGTCCGGCCGTTAAGCGGCCGGACACAGCTAAACGCGCCCGGAGTAACCTACAACAAGACCACCTGGCATGTTCCGAGCATGCGTAGCAATGCGGCCGCAACCCCAGCCCTTACAAAATAGCAAAACTGGTCCTTCGCGTACATCAATACGCTCTAGAGATACCATGGGCATAGGGGGAGGGGCACGACCACCACAAGCCAAGAATGCGGCTTAACCGCACCAGGGGCTCCCAAGTGTGTCACTCTTTTTCTTTTTTCTTTTTTCTTACCCACAGGACTCCGTTCACCAGAGGCCCTGTCCGGCAGCAGACCTGCCGAACTCACGATGCAACAGCCAGGGAAGGAAAAAGGCTACGACGAGTATCCAGGTGGTCTCCATTACGAGCATTAAATCTGTTTTCATACACCATTCCGCAGCCTACCCCTGCAGGGGGACATGTTTAATAGTCCTAGCCCTTGCTTACCGCACTATTTGTATCATTCTGCATTCATGGCAGTATTCCTTGAATAAACAATGCATCGCTTTTTGCTTATAATTGCATTTCTTTCTTATATATATGTTCATTTATGACATGTTGCATCCGTACACTCTAGTACGGCTAAACACACTAGGGGCTTAAGTTCCCCACATTATGGTGTGATAAGTCCGAACACTTTCACAAGTGCGGCACCCCGAACTTATAGCATTATATGCATCGGCTCCGAATCATGTCTTGGGTCAATAGTTGGGTTTGCCCGGCTCCCATGTTTTGGTACCTTACGTTCCGTTATATCGGATAAGGTAGCACTGGGAGAACCACTGCGATTGCGCCCCGGTTGAGCTGGGCGAGCGCCTCAGTGGAGAAAGCTAAAACTGACCGTCATGATAAGGCGAGAGCTGGTCGCTGTTCGAGAGGTCTTTTCGAGTCCCTAAAGACTTATGCCGCTTAGAGCGAGGAACCGGCTTTGTCCGGCCCAGGCGTGGATAGCGCCCCGAATTTGGTCTTCCGAACACTAGGGGCTTCGCCGAAATTTAAAATTTTAGAATTCTATGGCTATGGCTAAGTGAGAGTGTTCAAGCATTATAAGTCCGGTTGCCTCGTTCGTTGTGTTGAGCGCCTCCCTAGATGGACCCAAAAATGGGAACAAGAGCGCTCAAGTTTATCCCGAACACCCCAGCACTTGTGGCATGGGGGCTGAAGCCGACGACTTGCCATCTCTCAGATTTGATAAACGGCCGCACAGAAGGTAATATTTTAAATTAACAAGCGTTGCTTAGCGCATATGAACAAAGTTTTCAGCGCACAGGATAACACATTGCAAGTCTACTCAAATATTACATCTTTGGAGCACTCACCCGCAATCATGCGGGCACCCTTCAGGACACTCTTATAATACATTTCGGGCGTGCGATACTCCTTGCCCGCCGGCGGCGCGTTCGTCAGAAGCTTCTCAGCGTCCATCCTGCCCCAGTGCACTTTTTGCACGGGCAAGGGCCCGACGGGCACCTTCAATGCAGGCGGAGTGCTTGACGACTTCAACCCAGGGACACGCATCCACTAGCCGCCGCACCAGGCCGAAGTAGCTCCCAGGCATGGCCTCCTTGGGCCACAGCCGAACTATGAGGCCCTTCATGGCCTGTTCGGCCACCTTGTGGAGCTCGACCAGCTGCTTCAGCTGGTCGCTAAGGGGCACCGAATGTCCGGCCTCAGCATACTGAGACCAGAAGACCTTCTCCGTCGAGCTCCCCTCCTCGGCCCGATAGAATGCGGCAGCATCGGACACGCTGCGGGGCAGATCTGCGAACGCTCCTGGAGAGCTCTGAATGTGGGTAAGTAATAGGTAATTCACATTCACATGCTTACTTTGCATGAAAAATGCCTTACCCGCCGCTATCTTCTTTAACGCCTCGATTTCCTGGAGGGCCTTGTGGGCTTCGGCCTTAGCGGCTTTGGCACTCTCAAGAGCCGATGCAAGCTCGGACTCTCGAGTCTTTGAGTCGCGCTCCAAGCTCTCATGTTTTTCCACGAGAGCCTGGAGCTCTTGCTGCACCTCCGCCACCCGCGCCTCCTGCTTCTCTCGCTCGGCTTGTTCCGCCGCGGACACCGCCTCCTTCAGGGTCGCCACCTCGTTCATGGCCCCTGGAGTACCCACGTTATCCTTGTTATTTCTCTTGCAACCAAAATCCTTTTCTGTAAGGTACAAATTCAATACGGTGTTACTCACCTTCCTTGTCCTCGAGCTGCTTCTTGGCACGGCTGAGCTCGTTCTCAGACCGCTCGAGGTTCTGCTTCAAAGCATCGACCTCCGCAGTCAGTGCGGCAGAGGTCAGCAGCGCAGCCTGCAATCCCATATTGACATATTTTTTAGAACTCCTACGTATATCTTTTTTAGATCCTCAGTTTGGCTTTTCTTTCCGAACACCGAACCGAGCATCAGGGGCTACTGTCTATGCGGTATTATATTACATATCTTAAAATTCATACCTCAAAGCCTGTTAGAAGGCTGCTGCAGGCTTCGGTCAGCCCGCTCTTGGCGAGCTGAACCTTCTGAATCACCGCACTCACGACAGTGCGGTGTTCTTCTTCGATGGAAGCGCCGTTGAGCGCCTCCAACAGGTTATCCGGCGCCTCCGGTTGGACGGGGGCCGCCGGTGTCACAGTCTTGCCCTTCTTACGAAGGGGCCGCCTGCTGGACTCCGGAACCACTGCAGGTTCCGGTGCGGAGTCCGGTGCGAAGTCCGAGAGGTTGCAATGCGGCACCTCTGGAGCCTCCCCTCCTGGTGGGTCCCCTCCTGGGATCCCACCTCAGCGTCGTCAGCGTCACGAGGGGTGGAGGCGGTCGGAAGGGAATCCATATCCGATGTGCCCAAGGACCCGCTCGATGAAGCGGGAAGATCGTCCTTGGCCGGACTACAGGTTGTATGCGGCATTAGAAAGACACCGCGTGGCAAAAAGAAAAATTATAAATCATCCAGGAATCCGGATACTTACGATCTTGCCAGGGGCTTGGCCCTTGAGGGCCACTCCTCGTCGCCGTCGCCGGCGTCGGCGGAGCAGTTCGGAGGAAGGGTCCTTCCCTTCTTGGACCCTTCAGCCTCCCTCGCTGGGGAGGCCTTCCTCTTCTTCTCTCCCCCCGCTTGGGGAGAGGCCTCTTTCTCCTCCTCCTCGTCTTCAGGGGGGGAGTCCGCCTCGGAGTCATCGGACGATGAGTCCGATACCACCAGGCGTCGGGAACTCCTTCGGGTTCCCGTGGCCTTCTTCTCCGGCACCACGTAAAGTGCCGGGACCAGCAGCCCTGTCAAACGGGCGTCCGCTGGGTCTTCTGGATGGGGAGCCGGACAGTTAACCTGTCCGGACGTCTTCTGCCAGTCCTGTTAAAGGGATTGGGAGTTTAGATCCCGCATAGAGTCAAACTATGAAAAACGAATGTCCCATAAAGGATAACATAGCTTACCTCGCCAGCTGGACGCTGCGAGTTGAATCCGCGATCTTCAGTAGCGGATGCGGGAGCTTTGGCGCCCTTGAACAGCACCCTCCAGGCCTCTTTGTACGTAGTGTCAAAGAGGCCGCTCAAGGTCTGGTGCTGTGCCGGATTAAACCCCCACAAATTGAAATCCCGTTGCTGGCATGGGAGAATCCGGCGGACGAGCATGACCTTGATCACGTTGACAAGCTTGAGCTTCTTGTTCACCAGGGTCTGGAGACAGGACTGGAGTCCGGTCAGCTCCTCTGAACTACCCCAAAGCAAGCCCTTCTCTTTCTAGGAGGTGAGCTACATGGGGATGCCAGATCTTAATTCGAGGGCCACTGCCCATTTAGGGTCACGCAGCTCGGTGATGTAGAACCACCCCGATTGCCACCCTTTGATGGACTCCACGAAGGCGCCCTCGAGCCAGGTGACGTTAGGCATTTTGCCCACCATGGCGCCTCCGCACTCCGCTTGGCTGCCCTTCACAACCTTCGGCTTGACATTGAAGGTCTTTAGCCACAAGCCGAAGTGGGGCTGGATGCAGAGGAAGGCCTCACACACGATGATAAATGCCAAGATATTGAGGATGAAATTTGGAGCCAGATCGTGGAAGTCCAGGCCGTAGTAGTACATGAGCCCCCGGACAAAGGGGTGGAGTGGGAAGCCCAGTCCGCGGAGGAAGTGGGGAAGGAATATGACCCTCTCATGGGGCCTGGGGGTGGGGATGAGCTGCCCCTCATCGGGCAGCCGGTACGCGATGTCGCTGGACAAGTATCCGGCGCTGCGCAGCTTCTCGATGTGCCCCTCCGTAACAGAGGAGGCCATCCACTTGCCTCCCGCTTCAGACATGGCTGGAGAAGGTTGAGGTGAGATGTGCGGACTTGGGGGCTGGAGCTCGAGTGCGCAGAGATGGATAAGCAAAGGAGGAAGAAGGCGTAGGTAAAAGAGGTGGATCCTTATCCCCTTATATATGGGCGGACGAAAACTGTGCGTCCCCACCGGCCTGGTAAAACTCGCTTATCTCCCAAGCGCCACAATCAATGGCGCGGTTGGGTTACCCACGTCCGTATTGATGGGAATCCCAGAATAAGGGGAACACGATCTCTGCTTCGACAAAGACGTGCCAAGGAAACCGCTTCGCTAAACGCGCTGAGGTGGTATAATAAAAACGATTCAAGTAAAGGCTTGGTAGTGGTGTGACGTCATGCCACAAAATACGTCAGCAGATTGAACTTGTGTACATATTATTTTCTCTACGGTGGTATGTGGAATTTATTTTACAGAGCCGGACACTATCCTGGCGTTCACAATCTTCTATGAATTATTCGGAGGAGGAACCCGCCTTGCAATGCCGAAGACAATATGCGCGCCGGACTTGTCGTCATTGAAGCCTGGTTCAGGGGCTACTGAGGGAGTCCTGGACTAGGGGGTGTCCGGATAGACGAACTATCATCATCGGCCGGACTCCAAGACTATGAAGATACAAGATTGAAGACTTCGTCCCGTGTCCGGATGGGACTTTCCTTGGCGTGGAAGGCAAGCTTGGCAATACGGATATGTAGATCTCCTACCATTGTAACCGACTCTGTGTAACCCTAGCCCTCTCCGGCGTCTATATAAACCGGAGGGTTTTATTCCATAGGAAAACAATTACAACAATCATACCATAGGCTAGCTTCTAGGGTTTAGCCTCCTTGATCTCGTGGTAGATCCACTCTTGTACTACCCATATCATCAATATCAATCAAGCAGGAGTAGGGTTTTACCTCCATCAAGAGGGCCCGAACCTGGGTAAAAACATCATGTCCCTTGTCTCCTGTTACCATCCGCCTAGACGCACAGTTCGGGACCCCCTACCCGAGATCCGCCGGTTTTGACACCGACAGTGGGTATGAGTCTGCTAGTGACTATGATGGGGAGACTTTGGCTCTTATTACAAGTGAAGAACACAGTGGAGATGATTCTGATCATGAGACACAATACATGGCTGCTGAAGAAGCTGATAGGTATGAATGTTTAGTTGCTCAATGTGTTTTGAGTGTGCAGGTTACACAAGCTGAGCAAAATCAGAGGCATAATTTGTTCCATACAAAGGGAGTTGTGAAGGAACGTTCTGTCCGCGTCATCATTGATGGAGGGAGTTGCAACAACTTGGCTAGCATGGAGATGGTGGAGAAGTTATCTCTCACCACTAGACCACATCCACATCCTTACTATATCCAATGGTTCAACAACATCGGCAAGGTTAAGGTAACACGTACTATTCGTGTGCATTTTAGTATCTCTACATATGCTGATTATGTTGATTGTGATATGGTACCTATGCAAGCATGTTCCTTATTACTTGGTAGACCATGGCAATTTGATAAAAAATCTGTACACCATGGTAGAAACAATCAGTATACTCTTGTTCATAGGGATAAACATATTACTTTGCTTCCTACGTCTCCTGATTCCATTTTGAATGATGATATTAATAGAGCTAATAAAGCAAAATAGGAGAAAAATAAGAGTGAAAATCAGATTGTGGCAAAAGAATTTGAGCAACAAATGAAGCCTAATAATAAACCATCTAGTGTTGCTTCTGAAATTAAAAAAAAGTGCATGTTTACTTGCCACCAAATCTGATATTGATGAGCTAGATTTCAGTAAATTAGTTTGCTATGCTTTTGTGTGCAAAGAGGCATTATTTTCATTCGAGGACGTGCCTTCCGCTTTGCCTCCTGCAGTCATTAACATTTTGCAGGAGTTTGCTAACGTCTTTCCACAAGACATGCCACTGGGATTACCACCTATTCGAGGGATTGAGCAGCAGATTGACTTAATTCCCGGTGCATCACTTCCCAACCGTGCACCATACCGTACCAATCCAGAGGAGACGAAGGAGATTATGTGTCAAGTACAGGAGCTGCTCAACAAAGGTTATATACGCGAATCTCCTAGTCCTTGTGTTGTTCCTGTTATACTAGTGCCAAAAAAGGTTGGTACATCATGTATGTGTGTTGATTGTAGAGGCATTAATAAAATTACTATTCATTATCGTCATCCTATTCCTAGGCTAGATGATATGCTTGATGAATTGAGTGGCTCTACAATATTCTCGAAAGTTGGTTTGCATAGTGGATACCATCAAATTCGTATGAAATTGGGAGATGAATGGAAAACATCATTTGAAACTAAGTTTGGATTATATGAGTGGTTAGTCATGCCTTTTGGGTTAACTAATGCACCTAGTACTTTCATGAGATTAATGAACGAAGTTTTACGTGCTTTCATTGGACGATTTGTGGTAGTCTTTTTTGATGATATATTGATTTATAGCAGATCTTTGGAGGAACATTTGGAACATTTACATGCTGTTTTTATTGCTCTACGTGATGCACGTTTGTTTGGTAACCTTGGGAAGTGCACCTTTTGCACCGACCGAGTATCTTTTCTTGGTTATGTTGTTACTCCAGGAATTGAAGTTGATAAAGCCAAGATTGAAGCTATTGAGAGTTGGGCGCAGCCCAAAACGGTCACACAAGTGAGGAGTTTTCTTGGTCTCACTGGATTCTATAGGCGTTTTGTGAGAGATTTCAGCACCATTGCTCCACCTCTCAATGAGCTTACAAAGAAGGATGTGCCTTTTTTGGGGTACCGCACAAGAAGAAGCCTTCACGGTATTGAAAGATAAGTTGACACATGCTCCTTTATTCCAACTTCCTAATTTTAGTAAGACTTTTGAGCTTGAATGTGATGCTAGTGGAATTGGATTAGGAGGTGTGTTATTACAAGATGGCAAACCTGTTGCATAGTTTTCTGAAAAATTGAGTGGGTCTAGTCTGAATTATTGTACTTATGATAAAGAATTATATGTTCTTGTTCGGACTTTAGAAACATGGCAACATTATTTATGGCCCAAAGAATTTTTTATACATTCTGATCATGAATCTTTGAAACATATTAGAAGTCAAGCTAAACTGAATCATGGACATGCTAAATGGGTTCAATTCATTGAGACTTTCCCTTATGTCATTAAACACAAAAAGGGTAAAGAAAATGTTATTGCTGATGCATTGTCTCGTCGCTATACTATACTTTCACAACTTAACTTTAGAATATTTGGTTTGGAGACCATCAAAGATCAATATGTGCATGATGCTGATTTTAAAGATGTATTGGAGAATTGTAAAGAAGGAAGAACATGGAGCAAGTTCGTCGCTAATGATGGATTTGTGTTCCGTGCTAACAAGCTATGCATTGCAGCTAGCTCCGTTCGTCTTTTGTTGTTGCAGGAGGCGCATGGAGGAGGATTAATGGGACAGTTTGGTGTGAAGAAGACGAAGGACATACTAGCTACACATTTCTTTTGGCCAAAGATGAGACGGGATGTTGAGCATTTTGTTGCTCGCTGCACTACATGTCAAAAAGCTAAGTCATGACTCAATCCTCATGGTTTATATATGCCTTTGCCTGTACCTAGTGTTCCTTGGGAGGATATATTTGTGGACTTTGTTTTAGGTTTACCTCGAACAAAGAAGGGGAGGGATAGTATATTTGTTGTCATGGATAGATTCTTGAAAATGGCACACTATATACCATATCATAAAAGTGATGATGCTGTTAATGTTGCTGATTTGTTCTTTCGTGAAATTATTCGTTTGCATGGTGTGCCAAATACTATTGTTTCAGATCGTGATACTAAATTTCTTAGCCACTTTTGGAGATGTTTATGGGCTAAGTTGGGGACTAAACTGCTTTTTAGTACTACTTGTCACCCCGAAACTGATGGACAAACTGAAGTAGTCAATAGAACATTGTCTACTATGCTTAGGGCTGTTTTGAAGAATAACAAGAAAATGTGGGAAGAATGCTTGCCTCATATTGAATTTTCTTATAATCGTTCGCTGCATTCTACTACTAAGATGTGCCCTTTTGAAATTGTGTATGGTTTCCTACCTCGGGCACCTATTGATTTGTTGCCTCTTCCATCTTCGGCGAAGGTTAATTTTGATGCTAAACAACGTGCTAAATTGATCTTATAAATGCATGAGTTAACTAAGGAAAACATTATGAATGCTAAATATAAATTTGCTGGAGATAAGGGTAGAAAACATGTTGTTTGCACCTGGAGATCTGTCACATCCCTGGTTCTAGTAATGCCTAGTGTTAGATCTTGTTGATGCATCATGTTAAATTTCTGAAAGTTGAACTGAGAAATTTTGGAAGCCTCAAAAACTTAAATAAAAGAAGGGCAAAAACCCTAAAATCTCATTCATTGTTTCCAAAATGCTCTTCTTAAATGTTTGATATTTTTGGCAAGGGTTCTAGTCCCAACCAAAAATATTGAACATTTTTAAGGACTTAATTTTGGGACTTTGAATTTAAATCATTAGCTATTTGAATTTGAATTATATTCATATAATTAGAATATAATTTCAAATACCTTTGAAATATTTTATGAGCTTTTGGAAAGGTCCATCTAGCAAAATAAAAATATTCAGAGGAGTTTTTGGCATTGTTTGAATTGCTTTAAGTTCAAAACAATGGCAAAAGAATAATCAAAACAGAAAACAGAGAACAATAAAAGAACAAAAGCTTACCTAGCGCTCACTTGGAAGCCCGCCTGGCCGGCCCGACCGGCCCAGCCCGCCACCGCTTCCCCCCTGCCATCTTCCTTCCCTGCCAGAAGGACAGAGGTGCGTGGCCGCCCCGCGCCGGCCACCTCCTCCCTCCTTGCCTGCCTGGCTCCACCCCGGCTCTTCTGAACGTGCCACGGAGCCGCCCGAGACCTTCCCCCCTTGTTCCCCTTGTAGCTCTCTCTTCCCCCTCCTCTGCTCCCTCCCCTCTCTCTGTTCGTGGGCGCCCGAGAACGCCGACGAGCACTGCCGCGGCCACAGCCACCGCCTCCCCTCCCCAACGCATCCCAAAGCTCCGCCTTGATCTACTGTTCCTCCTCACCGCGCCAAGCGACGCCGGGAGCCCTGAAGTGGCGCCGACGCCGTCGTCTTCAACCTTTGGCTCCGAGATCGCCGGAGATGCTCTGACGCCGTCCGTGCCTCCCCGAGCTCAACGACCGCACCAGAAGACTCGCCGTGAGCCCCGCCATCTTCCCTCCTCTCCCGCGTTCATTTGCGTGCTCTAGCCGTGCTAGCCACCGGACCTGAGAGCTCACCGCCGCCGCGCTCATCATCACCGGCGAATAGGCTAGCCACTGTCGCGTACGAGCACTGCTACGTGCTCAGCATGTTCCCAGAAACCCAACACCAGCATCCTCTAGTCCTCCCGCGCACTGCAGCGTCGTTGCCGAGTTTGTCCGAGCTTCGGCCGCCACTCTTGCCATCACTACCATCGTTACGGTCCACTGCGGCACGAGCTGATGGCTCCGTTGGATGCGGACGAGCACCAGCTTCTCGCCAAGCCAAACCACCGCTCGTTTCATCGCCTGTGCTGCGTTTCCGAACCGCACCACCATCTCGGGCCTCGCCGGCGTCATGTCGCCGGTGGGTTTGACCCATTTGACCATATGGGCCCCGCCCCTGGTCAAACCTAGATTAGGAGTTAATCTAATATTAATTTAGTTAGTTAAAATAATGACACTGACATGCGGGACCCACTGGCCAGGGTTGACCTGGACCGGCCTCGTTGACTGCTGATGTTAGAGTGACGCAATGCTGATGCAATAAGTATTTTCTGGATTTATTTTTATATAGGAAATTCCAGAAAATACCATGAACTTCTAAAAATCATAGAAATTAATCTATAACTCCAAATGAAATAAGTTATATATGAAAAATGATCAGAAAAATCCAATCTATCCATCTGTACTGGTTTCATGAATGTTTAAACAACTTAACCTTGCTGTTTAGCTCAAAACATGTTAATGCACTTTATAAACCCATAACTTGAGTTTGCATTTGAATCTTTGATTCAAATGAGCTCAAACCAACTTTGTTGTAGATGCATTAGCCCAACACACTCATTTTGCCATGTCATATCATGCATCATATTGTTGCATTGCATTGATCGTGCTTCTTCTCTTTTGCCGGTATTGTTTCCTCTCGGTAGACGTTGCCCCGACGCTGTGATCGTTGACATCGATGAAGAACTATACTATCTTCAGGAGTGCCAGGTAAGCAAAAACCCCCTTGTTCATTCCGATACAATCCTATTCTCTCGCTCCTGCTCTCTTTTACTACATTAGCACAACAACGATTCATCTGTTACTTGTTGCGGTAGCTGAACCCCTTTATCCTCTGCATGACCTGTCATTGCCACAGTAAATAGATGAAACCCACTAGCATGAGTAGGAGTTGTTTGAGCCCTGTTGTGCCTACTCATTCATGCTTGTTTGTCATGCCTGCTACTGCTTAGACTTGAGTCAGGTCTGATTCATCGGGGATGAATCAGAGGTGTGTGAACATGTCCTACTGTGTGTGAGCTAAGTGTGTGAACACGATTTGGTAAAGGTAGCGGTGAGAGGCCATGTAGGAGTACATAGTGGGTTGTCTCATTGAAGCCGTCCTCAGGAACCGAGTTCTGTGTTTGTGATCCATAAAACAGCTACTACCATGCATTGGGCCCAGAATTATGACCCCGATCGACTTATTAATCACCCTTGTCCTCTGTCCAGGAGTTGCAAGTAGTTTCTGGTGTTTGTAGTATGCTAGAGGCCGTGCGCAGGGCTGACCGAAGGGGTGGGCTGTGATGCGGTAGGCACGTGGCACCGTGTACGGGGCGCCCGTTTGGTGTCTCGGGAACCCTGCACACATCATTCGGGGCCGTATGTGGAAACTTCGGCCGGTCTCCTTGCGGATGGAAGCTGAATAGGCGATAAACCTGGACTAGAGACTTGAGTGTTAGGGTAGGTCGTGGTCTACACCCACGTCGGCTTTCGCTTGAAGTGTGCCGAGCACATGTCGTGTGCAGACGCTAAGTGGTGGAAACATGTATGAAGAAGTACACCCCTGCAGGGTTAACATCATCTATTTGAATAGTTGTGTCCGCGGTAAAGGACTTCTGGGTTGCCTATAACAGTTCATAGACAAGTGAAAGTGGATACTCTAAAATGCACAAGATAAGCGTGAGTGCTATGAATGGCGTTCTCGTAGGGAGACGGGAGCGGATCCATAGTGGTGTATTGATATGGTGAATATGTGGACTCGTGTACGCCACCTCAAAAGAGTTACTTGCAGTCGTAGTTCAGGATAGCCACCGAGTCAAAGCTGGCTTGCTGCAGTTAAACCCTACCATCCCCTTGTTGATAATGATGCATATGTAGTTCGCTCTGATGTAAGTCTTGCTGGGTACATTTGTACTCACGTTTGCCTATTTTATGTTTTTGCAGAGAGACTTTAGTCTCACTAGTAGTTCCGCTTGGACTTCGACGTTTAGCTTGTTACCTCAACTACGATCTTGTGCCCTCGGCAGGATCTGGTAGATAGTCGGGCTTCTCAGCCTTTTTCATTTGTAGATGTGTGTACTCAGACATGATAAGCTTCTGCTTGTGCTATGACTTGTATGCTCTGAATGTTGGGTCATGAGACCCATGATTGTAATGTCGCGTTCCTCGGAGTCTATTTGAATAAATACTTGAGTTGTAGAGTCATGTTGTGGTGCCATGTTGTATTTGCACATATCGAGCATATTGTGTGTATGTTATTGAAATGCTTGGTATGTGTGGGATCTGACTATCTAGTTGTTTATCCTTGGTAGCCTCTCTTACCGGGAAATGTCTCCTAGTGCTTCCACTGAGTCTTGGTAGCTTGCTACTACTCCGGAACACTTAGGCTGGCCGGCATGTGTCCTTCTTCGTTCCCGTGTCTGTCCCTTTGGGGAAATGTCACGCGGTGTCTACCGGAGTCTTGTTAGCCTGCTACAGCCCGGTTTATCGGAGTCCTGCTAGCCTAGTTGCTACAGCCCGGATTCACTCGCTGATGACCGACACATTCGTTGCTGGGTCATGTATGCCTGTCCCTGTAAGTTAGTGCCACTTTGGGTTCACGACTAGCCATGTCAGCCCGGGCTCCTTGTCATATGGATGCTAGCGACACTATCATATACGTGTGCCAAAAGGCGCAAACGGTCCCGGGCAAGGTAAGGCGACACCCGTGGGAATACCGTACGTGAGGCCGCAAGTGATGAGGTGTTACATGCTAGATCAGTGTGGCTTTGAGTCGGGGTCCTGATAGCTTTGGTATCGGAGCTTGGCTGCCTGTAGGATTACCAAGCCAAACTGGTCGAAGTTGAGTCTAGAAATTCTTTAGTTATTTAAGTGAATTGATTGTGGGATGGAACGTAAGGCTCTTTTTACTCCCTATACCTTACGCCTTCTGATCCGAGTCATCTTATCGTTCCTACAGGGCTAAGGAACTAGGCTTTCTCTTCTATCTATCAGGATCATGTGTTACTAATCTGTAGACTTATAAGGTTGTTGGATTCAAGCCCCAGTTCAGTTTCTACTACCTCTGTGTGTTCATAGCTGGTCTCAGAACCTTGTTATTGTGGTGTTAAGTGGTTACACCACCATTTTTGTAACATGTCTCAAATCTTTTGAGCATTTACAACCGTTATGCTGTCCGAGTCATCCCAGGTTTCTAAACAGTCTGATGCATCTGCAAATCCCTTCTTACCGTTCCGAAGTTCCTTTGTGCCAGATCAACCACACTAACTTGTGTGTTGAGGTACTTCATTGCCTCGACGTATATGTTGGAGCTATTATTATGACCCTAGATGTCCTATAGAACCATATAGTAATCTAGCCATGTTTAGTGTCCCAGTGTGATGATTCTGGCCATCATTCTCGAAAGCATCCCGTGATGCCACTTAGTAGTAGGTATTCTACTCCTGGGTTTCTGAACCCGAGATCCACCCTACTCACCTCATGTTGATAGTGTTTGCTCGTTCCTTTAGGATATTCATAACCTTTGCATTATTCCTCGGGGTCCGTGGTATTTCCTTCTTCCAAATACTATGAACCACTTATGGTAGAAGTTTGTTGGATCAAAAGATCACAACATGAGTGCTCTTGATGAGTTCTCCATTTTATATTGTGACTCTGCCAGTTCTACCTTTCTGCATGGGTTATCCAGAAGAAATATGTTGAACTCGTTCGACATGCTAGTCCATGCATCCACAACTCAGAAAATCATATGTTCTTTTGAGTTGTCCCTTTTTAGTTGTCTTCTGACCCTCGTCTATCAATTGATAGAGGAAGTGCAACCGTGTTCATCGATGCCTATTACTCTTGTGGTCCGTCAAGCCATTCTATCCCAGAATGACTAGGAGAAACAAACTCCAGTACCTCTTCCATATCCAGGATTGGGTCAAAGCAGTTGTACTCCGCAGATCAAAATGCCAATCCAGCTTTTGTTCTGTTCTACCCTGAAGTATTACACTTTATGTCAGGAATGTTACGAGAACTACACCAGCTCTTGTGAATTCTTGACGCAGTGATACTTCTCGCCACCATTATTCATTCCTCGGTCCCTGTGTTGTTGTAAATGGAATGCCGACAAGTGAATCGTGGTGTGTGAAATCAATACTCCTAGCAACCCCGTTGCTTGGTAGTTAATGGACAACAACCTCATTCTTAGCGTGTTGAGTATTGAATCATCATTCTAAGATTGATTGTGCTACCTAGTCCTCATCTCCTGGTGCGCTCTTTGATCAATGAGTTAGGATTGTCTCAAACCCTCGCTCTTTTGATCATATCTTCTTGCCCTGAAAAGCAAGATTGTTCCCGAGCTTAGTAACATATCGATGGTTCGTGATTTTCCGAATATCTTCTCGGAAGTATCACTAGGTTGTCACCTGACCGCTATGTTGAGTTCGTGATCAAGTTGGTTTCCTTGTAAACCACCCCTTCTCCAAGAATCTGTGTTGGATACCCCTGAGCTAGTTGGTCAAGCTAAACAACAACTTGGAGAGTTGGAAGATAAAAGCTTGTCAGACTCAGTTCATTCCAAGGGATATCTTTGTGTGTCTGTATTGAAGGAAGATGATATTTTCATCGATTGACCCGCATGGTTAGTTAACGGATCTATCATCTTATCCAATCTTTGATTTGGGTATGGGTTATCGCCAAATCAAATCAGAACCAACGATATTCGTAATGTTGTCTTACTCGTGGTTGTTTCCTCAGGCATACACCATTACATCTTTTGGTCTGACCAATGCTATCACCATGTTCACATAATTGTGGAATTCCATTTATATGGAAACCAGGATGAATTGTTGTTGAGCCCATCGACAACATCCTTATCTTCTCCATAATCTTGTTGAACATTAAGCTAGTATTGGAAACTTTTGAAAGCATTTCTTCATGCTAGTTCATGAAGCATATGTTCGGATGAAAGAAGTGACTCTCTCTAACTCATGTGCATTTGATGCAAGCTGCCGCCGTGGGTTCGAGAAAGTTAGTTTTGCTTCCTCTGGAATCATCCCAAGTTAGTCACGCATGTGCGAAGTACTCTATGGTTTGATAGGTTGGCCGCCTCCATTCTATATGTGTTCCCTAGCACACCAAGCCACTGATTGACTTGTTCAAGGAGAAGAAGTTCCTTCTTAAGAGTATACCTTATGCAAGGACTTTGATATCCTTGATGATGGTTCCCCACCTGAACTCGGTAGTGTTTATTTATAAGACTACTATGTGGTCATGCTTGTCTGAGACAGCGTGTTCATATGTGTGTAGCAGAACCAGCTCATGTTTTGGAGCTTGCTATTGCAATCCATTTCCCGAGAATCTCGCAATGTCGTCTCGTCGATTTGTGTTGCAAACTTTCATTTTTATTTCTAGACTCGATGAGTCTGGAATATCCTGACACCAACCAGATCTGAATCTCAGGCAGATATGATGGTTGGAGCATCTTCCAAGAACTATAATATTGGTCCCTTGATAACCGGTAAAGTGGATGTCGTGGCCAACACACCCAGCCGGAAGACCCATTATTGTAGTATCTTGATTGAGGAAGTTGGCCACCTCCCCATAAGGATTTCATAGGATTTACTCCCTAGTTGTTCCTTATGGATTCTTGTGCGCCCGAAGTCCGACCTTTTACTTGATGGTCTAGTTACCAAACCATTTCAATGAATGGGATACGCTAGCACATCAAGGAGAACATTAGAAGCGGAGTGCTAAATGTCTCTTGGTCAATCATCCAGATTTTGTTCCTTGGCCTCACTAAGGTGAAATATGAGAAGGTGTTATCTTCCTTTGCATTTGCATCGTCCATCACTATTCATCATGGTAGTATGTTGTGTTGCCAGGATCCTTGGCATGGATATTGGTAAAACCTTGATGAATATGGAAATGCTCAAGTTCTTGAGAGCACGCACAAGCACTAGGTGCTATCATAGTTCTAACTGGGATTGTTCTCAGTTTCCTCGGTTAGGCTATAACTTCTCAACAGTGGGCTCACTCCCTACTGTTAAACTTCTCCCCAGTTACCAGAATCATTCCCAGCATTTGCATTTTGTTCCCAGCTTGCACCGCCAATGTGCCATTCTACCATGGGTCCCATCCATTTCCGGTGATAAGCAAAATCATCCCTTGTGTTGTCTTCAACAAGGTAATCCACATCATCCATTCTAGTCTAGGTATGCCATTCTAACGAACTCTTTCAAATGATCGATTGTGACTTGCCTTAAGCTGGTATAAAGAGTTTCAATGATCTCTGAATCAAAAGTAATTCTTTTTGCCACTTAAGGGACGATTCCACGAGTCACCTCCTTTAAGATGTCTCGTTATGGTATCATGGCAATTCAACTCCTCGCTACATTGACAACCGTTCACCACCTTCTTAAGCGTGAAATTGTTGTTTACCTAGTGAACCCTCGTCATCTGCTTCACTCCATTACTTTGGACGAATGCTTCGTATCCCAGCTCGAGAGATGTTCTTACCTCTCACTCCATGAGTTGATCTTGAATACTCGATCTTCAAGGAGATTGTTTTTTGTAGAGTCTCCTTCTATCGTCATCATGTTGGATGAAGACCTCGAAAGCAAAGACGTCAAGATCCATTTGAATCAATGAATCAACATCTTCGAGAAGGGCAATTGTATCATGAAATCATGTTAGCTTGTGTCCCTCTATCTTCTTACCTCATGTCATGAATCTCGGGACGAGATTCTTGTTTAGTGGGTGAGTTGTCACATCCCTGGTTCTAGTAATGCCTAGTGTTAGCTCTTGGTGATGCATCATGTTAAATTTCTGAAAGTTGAACTGAGGAATTTTGGAAGCCTCACAAACTTAAATAAAACAAGGGCAAAACCCCTAAAATATCATTCATTGTTTCCAAAATGCTCTTCTTAAATGTTTGATATTCTTGGCAAGGGTTCTTGTCCCAACCAAAAATATTGAACATTTTTAAGGACTTAATTTTGGGACTTTGAATTTAAATCATTAGCTATTTGAATTTGAATTATATTCATATAATTAGAATATAATTTCAAATACCCCTGAAATATTTTATGAGCCTTTGGAAAGGTCCATCTAGCAAAATAAAAATATTCAGAGGAGTTTCTGGCATTGTTTGAATTGCTTTAAGTTCAAAACAATGGCAAAAGAATAAATAAAAACAGAAAACAGAGAACAATAAAAGAACAGAAGCTTACCTGGCATTCACCTGGCAGCCCGCCTGGCCGGCCAGACCGGCCCAGCCCACCACCGCTTCCCCCTGTCGTCTTCCTTCCCTGCCAGAAGGACGGAGGCGCGTGGCCGCCCTGCACCGGCCACCTCCTCCCTCCCTGCCTGCCTCGCTCCACCCCGGCTCATCTGAGCGCGCCACAGAGACGCCCGAGACCTTCCCCCCTGTTCCCCTCGTAGCTCTCTCTCCCCCCTCCTCTGCTCCCTCCCCTCTCTCTATTCGTGGGCGCCTGAAAACACCGACGAGCACTGCCGCGGCCACAGCCACCGCCTCCCCTCCTCGACACATCCCAAAGCTCCGCCTCGACCTACTCTTCCTCCTCACCGCGCCAAGTGACGCTGGGAGCCCTACAGTGGCGCCGACGCCGTCGTCTTCAACCTTCGGCTCCGAGATCGCGGGAGATGCTCTGATGCCGTCCGTGCCTCCCCGAGCTCAACGACCGCACCAGAAGACTTGCCGTGAGCCCCGCCATCTTCCCCCCTCTCCCGCGTTCATTTGCGTGCTCTAGCCGTGCTAGCCACCGGACCCGAGAGCTCACCACCGCCGCGCTCGTGTCGCCAGCGAATAGGCTAGCCACCGTCGCGTACGAGCACTGCTACGTGCTCAGCATGTTCCCAGAAACCCAACACCACCATCCTCTAGTCCTCCCGCGCACCGCAGCGTCGTTGCCGAGTTTATCCGAGCTCCGGCCGCCGCGCTTGCCATCGCCACCGTCGTTACGGTCCACTTCGGCGCGAGCTGATAGCTCCGTTGGATGCAGACGAGCACCAGCTTCTCGCCAAGCCAAACCGCCGCTCGTTTCGTCGCCTGTGCTGCGTTTCCGAACCCACCGCCATCTCGGGCCTCGCTGGCGTCATGTCGCCGGCGGGTTTGACCCATTTGACCATATGGGCCCCGCCCCTGGTGAAACCTAGATTAGGAGTTAATCTAATATTAATTTAGTTAGTTAAACTAATGACACTGACACGCGGGACCCACTGGCCAGGTTTGACCTGGACCGGCCTCGTTGACTGCTGACGTTAGAGTGACGCAATGCTGACGCAATAAGTATTTTCTGGATTTATTTTCATATAGGAAATTCCAGAAAATACCACGAACTTCTAAAAATCAGAGAAATTAATCTATAACTCCAAATGAAATAAGTTATATATGAAAAATGATCAGAAAAACCCAATCTATCCATCTGTACTAGTTTCATGCATGTTTAAACAATTTAACCTTGCTGTTTAGCTCAAAACATGTTAATGCACTTTATAAACCCATAACTTGAGTTTGCATTTGATTCTTTGATTCAAATGAGCTCAAACCACCCTGGTTGTAGATGCATTAGCCCAACACACTCATTTTTCCATGTCATATCATGCATCATATTGTTGCATTGCATTGATCGTGCTTCTTCTCTTTTGCCGGTATTGTTTCCTCTCGGTAGACGTTGCCCCGACGCTGTGATCGTTGACACCGATGAAGAACTATACTATCTTCAGGAGTGCCAGGCAAGCAAACCCCCCTTGTTCATTCCGATACAATCCTATTCTCTCGCTCCTGCTCTCTTGTACTGCATTAGGACAACAACGATTCATCTGTTACTTGCTGCGGTAGCTGAACCCCTTTATCCTCTACATGACCTGTCATTGCCACAGTAAATAGATGAAACCCACTAGCATGAGTAGGAGTTGCTTGAGCCCTGTTGTGCCTACTCATTCATGCTTGTTTGTCATGCCTGCTACTGCTTAAAGTTGAGTCAGGTCTGATTCATTGGGGATGAATCAGAGGTGTGTGAACATGTCCTACTGTGTGTGAGCTAAGTGTGTGAACACGATTTGGTAAAGGTAGCGGTGAGAGGCCATGTAGGAATACATGGTGGGTTGTTTCATTGAAGCCGTCCTCAGGAACTGAGTTATGTGTTTGTGATCCATGAAACAACTACTACCATGCATTGGGCCCTGAAATATGACCCCGCTCGACTTCTTAATCACCCTTGTCCTTTGTCCAGGAGTTGCAAGTAGTTTCTGGTGTTTGTAGTATGATGAAGGCCGTGCGCAACACTGACCGGAGGGGTGGGATGTGATGCGGTAGGCATGTGGCACAGTGTACCGGGCGCCCGTTTGGTGTCTCGGGAACCCTGCACACATCGTTCGGGGCCGTATCTGGAAACTTCGGCCGGACTCCCCGCGGATGGAACATGAATAGGCGATAAACCTGGACTAGAGACTTGAGTGTTTAGGTAGGTCGTGGTCTACACCCACGTCGGCTTTCGCTTGAAGTGTGCCGAGCACATGTCGTGTGCAGACGCTAAGTGGTGGAAACATGTATGAGGAAGTACACCCCTGCAGGGTTAACATCATCTATTCGAATAGCCGTGTCCGCGGTAAAGGACTTCTAGGTTGCCTATAACAGTTCATAGACAAGTGAAAGTGGATACTCTAAAATGTGCAAGATAAGCATGAGTGCTATGAATGGCGTTCTCGTAGGGAGATGGGAGCGGATCCATAGTGGTGTATCGATATGGTGAATATGTGGACTCGTGTACGCCACCTCAAAAGAGTTACTTGCAGTCGTAGTTCAGGATAGCCACCGAGTCAAAGCTGGCTTGCTGCAGTTAAACCCTACCATCCCCTTGTTGACAATGATGCATATGTAGTTAGCTCTGATGTAAGTCTTGCTGGGTACATTTGTACTCATGTTTGGCTATTTTATGTTTTTGCAGAGAGACTTCAGTCTCACTAGTAGTTCCACTTGGAATTCGACGTTTAGCTTGTTACCTCAGCTACGATCTTGTGCCCTCGGCAGGATCTGGTAGATAGTCGGGCTTCTCAGCCTTTTTCATTTGTAGATGTCTGTACTCAGACATGATAAGCTTCTGCTTGTGCTATGACTTGTATGCTCTGAATGTTGGGTCATGAGACCCATGATTGTAATGTCTCGCTCCTCGGAGTCTATTGAATAAATACTTGAGTTGTAGAGTCATGTTGTGGTGCCATGTTGTATTTGCACATATCGAGCATATTGTGTGTATGTTATTGAAATGCTTGGTATGTGTGGGATCTGACTATCTAGTTGTTTATCCTTGGTAGCCTCTCTTACCGGGAAATGTCTCCTAGTGCTTCCACTGAGTCTTGGTAGCTTGCTACTGCTCCGGAACACATAGGCTGGCCGGCATGTGTCCTTCTTCGTTCATGTGTCTGTCCCTTCGGGGAAATGTCACGCGGTGTCTACCGGAGTCCTGTTAGCCTGCTACAACCCGGTTTACCGGAGTCCTGCTAGCCCAGTTGCTACAGCCCAGATTCACTCGCTGATGACCGACACGTTCATTGCTGGGTCATGTATGCCTGTCCCTGTAAGTTAGTGCCACTTTGGGTTCATGACTAGCCATGTCAGCCTGGGCTCCTTGTCATATGGATGCTAACGACACTATCATATACGTGTGCCAAAAGGCGCAAACGGTCCCGGGCAAGGTAAGGCGACACCCGTGGGAATACCGTGCGTGAGGCCGCAAGTTATATGAGGTGTTACATGCTAGATCGGTGTGGCTTTAAGTCGGGGTCCTGACAAGATCTTGTTTGGTTACATTTGCGTAAGTATAGATTTCCTGATTTGTGCAAATCAAAGCTAATGCCACATGCTGATGGTCTTTTTAAGGTGTTAGAGAAAATAAATGATACTGCATATAAACTTGAGTTGCCTGCAGATTATGGGGTTAGTCCCACTTTGAACATTGCAAATTTGAAGCCTTATTTGGGTGAGGAAGATGAGCTTCCGTGGAGGACGACTTCATTTCAAGAAGCGGAGGATGATGAGGACATCAATACCACTGTTACACCCACAACCCCTGCTGCAATACATACTGGACCAATTACTAGAGCTCGCACATGCCAGTTAAATTATCAGGTACTTTCGTTTCTTGGTAATGATTATAATGTTCATGAGAATATGATGCTGTCTAAATTGGATACATTTGTCTTGCTTACAAATGAAGGGCCTAACTTGGACAAGAAGGATGAACATTGGAGTAAGATCAAGCATGGAGATGATGGCATGTGCATGGGGAACGAGAACGGAGTTACAAGTGATGATTTCAGGACTTTGAAGCCACCATAATGAGTGCATGAAGCCTTGGCTGAAATATACAAGATGCCATTTCATAAATTTCGTCCAGAGGTTATTATAGGTGCCGCGTCACCTTATCTTCGGGCCAGGCCCATGTAATTTCTAAATACTTGTGTATATGCTGTTTTTAGAGTCCGTATGTGTGGGGAAACAAAGAGATAGGATTGGTTTCGGACCCCTCCTTCAAGGGCCATGATATCCCCCCCTCTTCCTCCATATACACATCCCTTAGGGCACCATTTAGACTTTGAGTTTTGTTTAGATTAAAAGTTCGCCATAGCTACAACTTCGCGTACTTCATTTGTGTTCAACAACCAGACAAAGGCGTCATGGAATCCCACCTTCATTAAGAAAGCTTTCGTCTTATATTCGCAATATCTAGATTGCAATCTCAGTTTCTTGCTTGTTCTTCATTTGCTCGCAGGAAAACAGACCCTTGTGCTCAGGTTGATCGTGCTCCGGCGTGGCCAATAAGCCCTCGGAAGTTGGTTTAGCGATTGCTAAGGCACGACATCTCGCACATTCGTAGTCAGATCGTCAAGGTCGGCTCCCACTGAAAATGATAGCCACCATCTCATCAAAACATCGGGACACCTTCGCGTCTATCATAGATAGATGATTTTTTCCTGCCAATGATACAAGTTATCGGGAAGAGATTCCACCTCTGGAGAATAGTTGGGTATCTGCGTGAGCCCTTGTGCTACAATAGTTGCTCTATGTTTCACCACCTCGTTGTTCTCAATTCTGTTTCTAGAAGAAAACTGGTGTAGGTATTGCTTATGAATATCTTCCCATTATTGAGCAAGATTATTTCTACCTAGATTATACCCTTTGCTTGAGTTCAGTCCGAGTGTTGTTCACACTTTGCCGTGGCCATGATCCCTGGATCTGAATCATTTGAAATGCTTTTACAATCTAGTTGAGAAATGTATGTCGACAATTGTAGACTTCCATTTATATGTTTCTCTAGAATCTATATATGTATATATAGTTGATGGAAATATCATTACCCATGGTGACTGCTCGCGATTTCCCAATGCGGTTGAGTCGGGTATTCCGATGTCCCGTGTCCACTATGACCTAGGTTGGTGGAGGTTTCTGATCCACTGGGTCTATACTACCCATTAGATGTCTGTCAATACTACAAAAAAAGACACATCCGTGACATTTTGAGCCGAACGAAATTTTCTTCTGTCATACATATGACACTTCTATGACGATAATTGTGACAAAACCCAGTATCATCATAGATGTGGTGGGCTCCTACTTCTATGACAAAAAATCATGACATAAAATGGGCTTTTCGTCCTGGGCGGGCCGGAGATGTAGCTGCATGACATTCTTTGGGCCGTCCATGACGGAAAAAACCGTGGTAGAAGCGAGGGGGAGGAAAATTTCGGGGAGTTGCCGGTTACGGTGGGAGGTCAGGGGCCGAGCGATGCACGTTTCTCTCGTACATGTATGCACGTGTGTGCGAGGCGTTGGCTCTAATTGAACCCGAGCGAGGCATTGGGCTCTAACTGAACCCGAGCGATTGCACTGCAGGCTACGTGTTACTGAACCCGAGCGATCGATCGATGGCTGTTAACTGAACCCGATCGAGCGATTCCTTCGCTACTGCTACTAACTGAAGCCGATCGATGCTGCCTCTGG